>NW_015170929.1:460155-473606 GCF_001447785.1 Gekko japonicus | reverse complement strand
GCTTATTCAAAAAAAAAAGTTTTTATAAATGACCTGGGGGAAGACATAGAGGGGATGCTTATCAAATTTGCAGATGATATGAAGCTGGGTGGGATTGCTAATTCTGAAGAAGACAGGATTCAAAATGATCTAGATAGGCTGGAACTGTGGGCTGAGACAAATAAAATGAATTTCGATAGAGATAAGTGCAAAGTCCTACACTTAGGTACAAAAAAATCAAAGGGAGGGACTTGGCTTGACAGCAGCACCTGTAAAAGGGATCTAGGTGCAGTGTGATGTGACTGCGAACAAAGCTAATGCAATCTTAGGAGCATTAACAGAAGTATTGTGTCCGGATCATGGGAGGTGGTAGATCTTCGTCGTGGTCTCTGTGCAGTGCCACACATGGGTCGGTGTTGGATCCCCAGGCATTCGAAATAACTCCACGTTTGGATCAAAGTAAGGTTTATTTCAAAGCGATGGTTCAAACAGGAACAAGGACATTGTTAGGAATAACTGCTAATACACATGAGCAACATAATAAAGAGATTTGAACCAGGTGAGGGCCAATGAGCCCAGTTCCCGCTGGCGGGAATAGAACTTAGAAACGCGCGCCCATTTCATGGGAACATAACAGTTTTACACAATCAACACAGGTTCAGTTCACAGGCTAGATACCCATAACAAGCCGAGCGAAGCACCGACTCCCACCACCAGCTGCATGACCTTGGCCAGTTCCGCAAAGTACAGAGTAAGCATAAGGAAGCAAAAGAACCAGGGGGGGGGAGGTTACAAGAAGCATTAAGCAGGTAACACCAGATACAATGGCAGCTACCTGACAGTCAGGCGCCTGCGCACGACCTCGACCGGAGAAACTTCTAGAGCTTTGCCTCAGAAAGCTTTTGGCAGACTGTCTTCCCGCCCTGGGGAACAGGCACATACTGCGCATGCCTGGAGTGGGGGGGGGGAGCCACCTCCCACTCAGTTTTTCTTCGACCGCCTACATGTTCACACCTTGTTTCTATTGCTCTCCGTATTTGCCTCAGCTAAGTATATTTCTTCGTCTTCCTTCTTCAGTCTTTGTTTCTTTTCACTCTTCTTTCCTCACTACTTAATTTTTTTAAAAAAGAATAAACCTTTCTTCACTTTCGTTCTCCCCCCCCCTCCCCTATTTGGTGGGTGGGGTGGAGAATGTATGGGCAAAACTAAGTTTTTTTAAGTGTGTCGTCGTTGCCCAGCTAAAATTCCTTCAAACAATGGTCACGATTTTTGCCTTCTTTGTCTGGGGGAATCCCACAGAGTCGATAGCTGCGTCCATTGTGCTAGTTTTACTAAACAAGCTAGATGTAATAGAGAGGCTTGGCTTAGGGCTGTGCTTTTAGAGGCAGCTCTGCGCCCTACCATGGCTTCGGTCATTTCTCAAAGATCAGATGGGGCTCCAAAGGCACCAAAGCAAAAACCTAAACGGCCTGAGGATAAGGCTCCATTGAAATCAAAAGTCAAGCCCTCAACATCAGCTTCAACTTTGGCTGTCGACCCGGTCCTCATTACTGGCTTAACGACATCAACTCCTGCTGTGGCTGTTGTACCTAACAAGTCCACTTTGCGGCCTCCAACACCACCGCCTATGCTCTTATCAGCATCTGGCCTTATTCCGCTGGGTCAGTCTATGAGATTGCCTCCCAACTTGTCATATCACCGGGACTCTTGATCTCCGTCTCCACACTCCCGTACCCAGATCCAAGATTTGGAGGGCAGGGAGCATTCTGTCAGCCGCCATTCTCGATATGATCGAAAGTGTCTCATTCATCGTCCGTCACCTTCCCCCTTGGCATCGCCTTCCAACAACCAATACTGGTCTCCTGATGAATGAGATTGGCCTGACTATTTTCCTTATTACTACCCGAGGTCTCCTACTCCTCAGCGGCACAACTATGATTGGCTTTGTCACTTTGAATGTACTCAGCATCGACACATTTCGCATCATGCCAGGCGTTCTAGGTCCGTGTCTTTGACCTGCTCCAGGGCTCCTCACCACCCTCCTGAGCTCTCAAGACCTAGGGATGCCCCAAAGAGTTCTCCCTTAGAACCTGGGCTTCATCCCCCTGTTGATGACCCTAATCTCACTCAACCACTGATCTCACTCAATCCTCTCCCATGTCGATCTCCAACAACTTGGATTCGGGAGACCTAGAACTCGATGTTCCACACATCGGGGCTCGGGTTCTATTTCCCCCACTGAGGGCCCAAAAGCATATTTGGAACTTGTAACCAGGATGACCTCTGTGCTTCAGGTCCAGGGTTCCACTGAATCCCCAGCTGTGACCGATGTTGTTCATGAGCTTGTTCAGGCTGACCTCCCACCTTCTACGGCCCTGCCTCTGCTGCCTGTCCACCTTTCTGCCCTTAAAGAGTCCTGGGTCCATCCCGCTTCGATTCCCCTGGTCTCCAGACGATACCAAGCTCTTCATAAGGTCCAAGAGAACTTGGGGAAGTTTCTCTTTAGGCAGCCTCCACTGAATTCCATGGTGGTACACTCTTCCTCGAAATTGAAGCAATCTGCCTGCCACTCTGCACCTCCTGACCGCGAGGGTTGCAAGGTCGATGTTATCGCGAAGAAGATGTATTCCTTCGTCTCTATGTATCTTTGTATAGAAACCTACCTGTCATATCTGTCAGTTTATGCTTTTAATGTGGCTAATGCAGTACGTCCCGTCTTGGAGCTTGTTCCGGAGGAACACCGTCCCACGTTGTCGGAAATTTGTACGATCTTGAAACAGCAAATTAATTCAGTCTGCCATGCCGTCACTTGCTCCTCAATGGTCCTTGTCTCCTCTGTCATCCTCCGTCACCACGCCTAGCTAAGAGGTACCTCTTTACAGGCCGATGTGGAATTTCGGATTGAGGACCTCCCATTGAATGGCGAAGTTCTCATCCACTCTACCACTAACAAGGCCTTGAAGGCCGTGGATGATAGTCGGAAGCAAGCTTGGAACCTGGGTGTCTCGACCTTGACGCCTTGACTTTGGTACCATTCCTGGAAATCATATTAAGCCAGGCGCCAGCTGTCTCCTGCCCCCACCTCCCAATGGAGAAAGAGGCCCTATGACTCCCATTACTCGAATAGGGCACGCCAACAGGCCCCTAAAAAACCCCAGCAGCCCAAGCAGTCCATTTGACCACTTCGATCGCCTGCCGTCTCCTCTGTTGTACACCACTCCCATCCAGACCCGACTCTTCCCTTTTCTGCCAATGTGAGAAGAAGTTTCCACTGATTCCTGGGTCCTCACCATCCTATGGGTTGGGTGCGCCATAGAGTTCATTTCGTCTCCTGACCTACCTCATTTTGTCGTTACCCCCCCGGATCCTCTCCTCCATTTCGAAATTTCCTCACTTCTGGCCAAGAACGCCATCAAAGTCGTCCCGGAGGCGCAATGAATCCTAGGCTTCTACTCCAAGTATTTCCTTGAACTGAAGAGGGATGGCAGCTTCAGGGCCATTATGGATCTTCGGGATCTGAGTCGATACATTCGATGCCACAAGTTCTGAATGGTCACCCTACAATCTATTCTTCCACTGATTCCCAAGGCTGTATGGCTCACCTCTGTCGATCTCCTGGATGCGTATTTTCATGTTACTATCCTTCCCCAGCATCGAAAGTTCCTGTGTTTCGCTGTTGGCAACGCACACTACCAATAACAAGTTTTTCATAGTGTTCCTCTCCCTCGATCAAAAGAGGCGGTGGAACTGGTTGTTCCTGACGCCACGGACAAGACCCAGTGTCTTTTTTCAGGAGGCTGAAATGAAATACAGAGTGCAAGGTCCTCAGATTTTTAGGCAATTCCACATCAACTGTAACATCATTGATCACTTTGCGCACTTTAAACGGCCCAATGTACTTCCACCCCAATTTCCTGCTAGGGCACAACTTTTTGATGTTCTTAGTAGAAACGTAAACAAAGTCCCCAGGCTGCAGAGCCCAACCCTCCACCCTTCTCTTGTCAGCCTGTGTTTTGTAAGTCACTTTGGCCGCATCTAATGTTTTGCACAAAAGGGGCCAAGAATCTCTTAATTTCTTGTACCACAGCCCCACCTCCCCAGGCCCCAGGTCAAGTCCCCCATCCAGAAATGGAACCGGCGGGCTGTTATATCCATAGAGAGCCTTAAACGGGGACATTCCCGTTGACGTGTGGCAAGTGTTACTGTAGCAATATTCAGCAAGGGGCAACAAATCATTCCAATCGTCTTGTTGATAGTTCGTAAAGCATTGGAGATACTGTTCCAATGTTTGATTAACCCTTTCCATTTGCCCATCAGTCTCTGGGTGGTAAGCACTACTCAAACCCCTTTCCACCCCCATGAGCTTCATCAATTCCCCCCCCCACTTGGAAACAAACTGCGTGCCCCGGTCAGAGATCACCTTTGCTGGCAACATGTGGAGTCGCACAACATGAACCAGGAAAGCCTCAGCAAGGGCTTTAGCCGTGGGCAGGGAAGCAAAGGGGATGAAATGTGCCTGCTGTCAGTGTTGCGCGGTGTTAGCCCACTGCAGACCGGGCACGGTCTGACACCTGCTTCGAAAATAGGTTCACAGCCACCCAGATCACGGCCATCGATTTGCTGGGTGGTAAATCCGTAATAAAATCCATTGAAATTACCTCCCAGGGTCGGCTTGGCGTGGGAAAGGGCTTTAATAGTCCCGGAACTTTGCCAGGGGGAGGCTTGCTCATGGCACACACTTGACAAGATTGAACAAACGGAGATAGATCTTTGAGCATGTGCGGCCACCAGAACTGTCTCTGCAGCAGCTGAAGAGACTTCACAAAGCCAGAATGCCCCACCAGCTTTGAGCCATGAACCGATTGCATCACCTCCCCCCTAAGCGATTGGGGCACGTACAGTTTATGGTCCTGATACCAGCAGCCATTTTCCCGCTGCACACAATCCCCCACCCTGTCTAGTTGTTCTTGGTCCGCCTCCGAGAAGGTGGAGTTGAACTTGGCAGACCAAGGCGATGCCGGTGAGGCAGAGTTTGGCGTTAGCTGCGGGGCCGGGTTGCCGATGGCTTGCTGCGAGTTGTCACCGCCCCCCCAATTGGGAGGGGGTGAATACCGAGTTAAGGATGACGTCCCTTTGACTGTCATGCTGGGGGAGGTACGAGAGGGCATCTGCCAACGAATTTGCCGAACCCGGAAAATGATAGAGAGTGAACTGAAACTTAGAGAAGAAGTCCGCCCATCTCAGTTGTTTAGCATTCAAGCAACGGGGCGTTTTGAGAGTCTCTAAGTTCTTGTGATCTGTCCACACCTCGAAGGGGACCCTGGCCCCCTCCAGCCAATGCCTCCATGTAGTGAGTGCCAGTTTTATTGCCCCCGCCTTCTTCTCCCACACAGACCAATTTCTTTCTGAGTCATTGAATTTCTTAGGCACATAGGCCAAAGGATGTAACAGACCGTCCTCCCCCTCCTGCAGGATGCCCCCCCATGGCTACGTCAGACGCGTCGGTTTGCACAATGAACTTCTTAGATTCATCGGGGTGAGCCAGCACTGGCTCCGATGTGAAGAGGGCTTTCAAGCGCATGAATGCCTTCTGGCACTCAGTAGACCAAGGCGGCAAAGCGCCAGGGTGTGTGGCCTCCGAACCCTTTCCCTTTGTTTTCAAAAGGTCCGTGAGTGGAAGGCTGATTTGGGCAAAGTTGGGCAAAAAGGAACGGTAAAAGTTCGTGAACCCGAGGAAGGATTGTAATTGGCGTCTGGTCCAGGGCGCTTCCCACCCCAAGACATCTCGGACCTTCCCCGGGTCCATTTCCAGTCCCTTATTGGAAATGCAGTAGCCCAGAAAGTCAACGTGTGTCTTGTGGAATTCACACTTGGATAGTTTTGCAAACAATTTGTGCTTGTGCAGCGTGCTCAACACCTCCCTCACTAGTTTCACATGTGAGGGGACATTGGTGGAGTACAGAAGGATATCATCAAGGTAAACAAGCACCCCTTTAAACAGATGGTTGTGCAACACCTTGTTTATTAAGTTCATGAAGACCCCCGGGGTCTCTTGAAGCCCAAAGGGCATCACCAGGTATTCAAATTGGCCCAGGGGAGTGTTGAACGCTGTTTTCGGTTTGTCTCCTTTATGCACACCCGAAAGTATGCATCTCTTAGGTCCAACTTAGAAAAGATTTTCCCTTTAGCCGCCTCGGCCAGCAAATCTTTGATTAAAGGCATAAGGTAGGCATTGGTAGAGGACACTGCATTTAAACCCCGGTAATCCATGCAGAGTCTCAACCCGCCATCCTTTTTCTTCCGGAAGAGCACTGCGGCCGCAAAGGGGGACAAAGCCGGCCTGATGAAACCCCTCACCAGGTTTTTATCGATAAACTTTCTAAGTTCCTCTTTCTCGGCCGGCCCCATCGCATAAATCCGCCCCTTAGGCAGCTTAGCACCTGGTACAAGTTCGATGCTGCAGTCTGAATGTCTATGGGGCGGCAACTCATCCGCTTCCTCCTCCCTGAATACCTTGGCCAAATCCCGATACTCTGGAGGAATGGAAAGCAGTTCCTCTTGGGCTAAGAGTGCTCCCGGGGCCTCGAGAGGGTTTCCCCCCCACACTTAGTGTTCCATCTGTGCTCCTGGCATCGGGGGGAGATGAATTGCACCCTCCCCTCTTCCCACAGGATATAAGGGTCGTGCCCGTGCAGCCAGGGAGCCCCCAACACGAGGGGAAAGTGTGCCGCTGGGTGACCACGAAGGTTCGGGATTCCCAATGATCCCCCACCCCCATTCGTAGCTGCGTTGTTTCATATACGCATGGGTCTTTCATCATAGACACATCCATCTGGGTAAAGATTAAGGGGTCTTTTAATTTTACCACCCCAGCTTCCAGTCCTGCAACCAAGGAAGGGCTTATCAGGTCTCTCCCGCACCCTGAGTCAATAAGAGCTTTAGCTCTAAGGTTGGTCCCAAGGGCCGGGTTCAGTAGTGAAACAGTCACAAAAAAGGGAGGGGTAATTGCTCACCACATTTGGTGCCTCTCGAGGGCCCTGCCGTTCCGCGCCATCTACAGCGGGACCGATCCGTTTCCCGCCGGCTCGGGGTCCTCGCTGCTCGAGTCTCCTTCATCGTCTTCAGGGGAGGCTTGGAGAGCTTTGGCAAATTTTGGTTTCCCGGTTGGTTTCTTTGCTGGAGTGGGTGGGCGCCCTTTGGTTCCGTCAGGTTTCTCCCGACGCACTTGTTGCCCACAGTCGGCCGTGAAGTGGCCCCGCTCCCCACAGTTCAGGCACAAACCTTGTCGCATCCGCTGCTCCCGCGTTGCATCCGGTTATATCACTGGTTTAGGCTTGAGAGTCGTAGGGGTCGTTTCCCCCACACACACTGCTATGTCCAACCGCAAGGTTTGCAAGCGGTTCTCGGCACTCTCTGCCTCTTGCATCCATGCCATGAGTGAGATTGGGTCAACCGACCTCAGGACCATTTCCCGTACCTCCATGTTTAATCCTACATGGTACATCTCAGCTAGCACGTTGTCAGGCCAATTTTGTAACTTGGCCGCATGTAGTTTGAACTCAATTGAGTATTCTCGCACTGTCCAGGGTCCTTGCTTCAACGTGCACAAGTACGCTCGTGCTCTTGGCCCCGTGTTTCAATCTTCGAATTGGGCTCGCAGCGCCCA
Organism: Gekko japonicus; assembly: GCF_001447785.1. Classification (NCBI taxonomy): domain Eukaryota; kingdom Metazoa; phylum Chordata; class Lepidosauria; order Squamata; family Gekkonidae; genus Gekko; species Gekko japonicus. Next base: position 465,961 of record NW_015170929.1, on the reverse strand, counting down.
CATACTAGCAAACATGTCCGTGAGCTCGGGGCCCCGAGCATTATGCAGTCCTACGTACGATGCGGCTGCCGGGCCTCGGAGTCGCGCAGCCACATCAATTCGACTGCTATCATCCGGAAACAGGTGGCCCAAGCGATCCACAAACTTCTGCACTCGCACCACAAAATAGGAGGATTCATCAGGATTCCCGTCAAACGTAGCTTCGATCAGGTCTTTTGGGCGCAGAATCACCTGGCCCCTTGGGCTGTCCGGTCTTGGTGCAGGTGCTGGGACTTCTCCTGGTCTTGGTGCCGGTCCCTCACCTGGTGGTGCGGGGACCTTTGGGGCAGGCACTGGTGGCCCTGCCGGTACGGCTGGGGTGGCCGGTCGTCTTTCTAAGGCCTCCCCAACCGCTCTCGTGACCAAATCGGGGATGGCCATGATAACTTCCTCTAGGGTCTGCTGTAGGTGCTGAATGTCTTGGTCAGCCACCTCCATGCGCTTGGCTAGTTCCAGTCCCTCATCTGGGGACACCTGGCCACTCCAGGTCTTCGATTGCTCCATCACCCATGAGCTAGCGATCGGCTCGAACTGGGCTCCAAACGGAGGTAATCCCGCAGCCACGGCGAGGTCCCTGCCATATAAACTGTCTCTCAGGAGGCCTCCCGTAAGTAGATAGGTTTCTGCCATCGATTCGGGGTTGAACTGGCTCCAGCTGGAACTGGGTCTGCCACTCTGTCCAGCCCGGTACCTTGGAGCCTGGGGAGTCAGGAACAGATGCGTTGAGGAGTACTTTGGGATAGTCCCTCCCAGTGCTCCAGACCCCGGTGGCGTGGTAGGCACCGGCACTGAAGCCGTGGTTACCAGAGGGTTCTCCCCCTCGTCTGGCTCCTTGGGCTCCTTGTCAGGTTCCTTGGCCTCATCTGGTTCTGCAGGCAAGGTTTTCCCCTCTCCGTCACTCATATCGGGATGATAGATGCGCTGAGATAGGGAATGAAAGGATTCCTAACAGAATGTTAGGATCCACAGCAAAACAATGAAGTACACGCTTCCAGGAAGGTTTTACTTTTATTGAAAAGCCATAGATGCAGTAACATGAACACTGTTAGGAATGGCGGGTGATCTATGCGCATAATAGGTTATAGGGCATTCGTATACACCCCCCCCACGTAGTACCCAATTAGGTGGGTTCCCGCGTGCGGGCATTAAGCTGAGAACTAACGGCTGCAGAAGCTAAATAGGTATGAAGCTTCCCACGATTTCCAGACACAGCAACTCCTCCAGTGGCCTTGAGAGATATGCATTACATTATGGCTTGACACCACCATGCTCAGAAGCTTGGACAGTACCATACCCGCTATCTTGCATTTTTTCAGCGTGTCTATGGTTGGAAATTATATGTTGTGTTGTCTCTCCCAAGTGCTTATCTGCACCCCCAGGTGTACCCATTATTGAGAGGCGTTTAGACTGACTATCTGTCAGACTTCCTGTGCATTTTGCATTTTACAGCTCACCTGTCATTGGGAGAGGAGGTTCCTCTATCACTCTCTTTGTTGTTCCCAGGGCTTGTCACCCTAGAGATGCCAAATGTCCTGGCTCCTCAAATGTCTATGATCCTGTTTTCCTTACTAGGTAAAGGCTACGTGCCTACGGGGGAAGGGGGGGGGAGCTGACGGTTAGTTCTGGTGGGCAAATACCATGGGCTGATTGGGTCCTGATCTTTAGTGCCTTTACATGAATCCACTATATTTACAACCTTTGCAGGTTTACTTCAGTCCTAACAATAGATGTGTCTAAGATGGTACCTATCAACTGTCTCAAGAAAGTTAGCTTTCTACAAACTGGCTGGTGTTGAGAATTCATTTAACCAGGAACCTGACAAATTGTTAGGACTCCCAAGAATGAGCAGGATCCGAGCCCAGTCCCCTCCCGGAAATGTGGTATCCCAGGAAGTCCAGCTACTCTTTATGAAACTTGCACTTAGACAGTTTGGCAAACAGGCGGTTCACATAGAGGGTTTTTAGTACATCTTACACCAGTTGAACATGGGACTCCTTATCTTTCGAATGAAACAAGATATCTAGATAAACAAGGACCACTTTGTATAGGTGCTTGTACAACACTTCATTGATCAAGTTCATAAACACCCCCAGTGCTCCAGCCAAACCAAATGGCATTACCAGGTATTCAAACTGCCCCAATGGGGTGTTAAAGGATCCCTCCCTAATGCACACTCAGAAATAGGCATCCCAGAGGTCCAGTTTGATAAAGATCTGGCCCTGTGAAGCTTCAGCTAATAAGTCTTCGATGAGTGGGAGGGGGTAAACATTTGACATGGACACTGCATTCAACCCTCAATAGTCTGTGCACAGTCTCAACCCCCCATCCTTCTTCTTCCGGAATAACACCGGGGCAGCAAAAGGGGATGTGGCTGGTCTTATGAAACTCCAGGTCAAGTTCTTGTCTATAAACCATCTCAATTCCTCTTTCTCGGCAGGACTCCTAGAATAAAGCTTCCCTTTGGGCATTTTATGCCCCAGTAGTATTTCAATTGCACAGTCAGTTTTATGATGGGGGGGTAACTCATCTGCCTCTCCTTCCTCAAAGACTCGGGTCAGGTCTCGATACTCAGCTGGGATGAGATTCAGCTCCTCCCATGCCAGACATGCGCTTGGCTATGGGGTGGGGCTCCTCCCCCCACTCTGGATTCCAAAGGGGCTCCTAGCACTCCATTGAACGTGTACGGGTCATGGGTTTGGAGCCAAGGGCTGCCTAGTACCACTGGGAATTTTGCAGATGGATTCACTACAAATGAGCGAAGTTCCCAGTGGGAGGCCACCCCCACTGGGAAGAGAATGGTGCAATACTGGGAAGCCTCCCCCCTCATCGGGGTCCCACCCATCTGGGAAAACACTACGGGTTCTCTTAACTTCTGCTCCTTTGCCCCCAAACCCGTGACTATGGCAGGGCTGATTAAGTCCCAAGTGCATCCCGAATCTATCAGGGCTCTGACCCTAGTGTGTGTTCCCACTTCGGGGTTAATTATAGTTACAGTCAAATAGAAGAGAGGGGAGGAGGGTCTCGCCGAGCCTTCCGCTGGAGACTTTTGGACCTGCTGGCTGGTGACCTTCACAGGAGGTCCCGGCATTTTCCCGCCAGCTGAGGTGCATTACGCTCACTGGAGGAGGTGCCCTCCAGGGAGTCTCTTGCCCCTGCTTGCAGGGCTTTGGGGGTCTTGGGTCATTTCCCTGGGGTCTTTGGTCTCTTCTCTTTGCCTTCTTCCCACTGCTCCTTCTCAAGGCTCTTGCTCCCTGGGCAGTTTGTGGCAAAATGCTGCGGCATGCCACATCTCAGGCACAGCCCTAGATGCATCCGATGCCCTTGGTCCCTCCGGCCATCGTGCCTTGACCTCGTAAAGTCTTTGGGCCTCTGGAGGTTCTCACAGGGGTCTTCTGCTGGTACAGCCGCACCAGGTTATTCCTGTTCTCCACTTCACAGGCCACCTGGATCCAGCCACTCAGTGTAAGAGGGTTGTCTTGGGCCAGTGCCTTCTCTAGGATCGCACTGTTCAGTCCCGCTCGGTAGAATATGAGAACTTCTTCGGGCTATGCTTGCAGTTTGGCCACATAAGTTTTAAATTCACCTGAGTAGTCTTGCACCGACTGGTTCCCTTGCCACAAGCCATGGGCTTTCTCCAGCTCCAGCAGGTCTTTGTGCTGCCTCTGTAGGGCTTTCATGAAGGTATCCCTGTTGCGGAGCTCAGGAGCCCCAGCTTCGTACAGCCCCACGGACCAGCCTGCCACTCAAAGCCTCAACCCCACATAGTCCACTCGGTGCTCATCGGAGGTAAAGGTGTGCCCCCACTCCCTCAAGAACTTCTGCACCTGGATCACAAAGAATGCCAGCTTCTCAGGGCTGCCATCAAACATTGCTTCCAGGGCATCCTGGGGCCACTCCTGGTCCTGTCTGGGGTTGGACGGGGGTTCTACTGGATGGTCAGGGGGCTGTTGATCAAGGGGCTTCCTCAGCCTCTTCCTCTTTGAAGACTCCTACCTCTTGCTGCATCAATTCTTTGACTACTCAAGGGAGGTTCTTTATGAGGAATTTAAATCCATCTTTGATCTCTTCCGTCTCCCCCTTGAGTTTGGCTCACACCCAATCAATGTGCAATGCTTCTCCCAGTGAGTCTGCAACCAGCAGACGCTCGGGGTCATCTTGGAAGACGCGAGATGTTCATCTCCCCTCTCGCTCTGGGCGGCCTTTCACTCCTTGGAGCCCAGGTGTCAGACTCCTGTGCATTTTGCATTTCACAGCTTGCCTGTCACTGGGAGTGGAGGTTCCTCTATCGCTCTCTTTGATGTGCCCAGGGCTTGTCACCCTAGGGATGCCAAATGTCCTGGCTCCTCAAATGTCTGTGATCTTGTTTTCCTTAATAGGTAAAGGCTACGTGCCTATGGGGCGAAGGGGGGGAGCTGACGGTTCGTTCTGGTGGGCAAATACTGTGGGGCGATTGGGTCCTGGTCTTTAGTGCCTTTACTTGAATCCACTATATCTACAACCTTCGCGCATTTAACTTCAGTCCTAACAATAGTTGTGTTTGAATAAACTTTTTGAAACAGCAGAAAATGATAAACAGACTCTAGAAATGAGATTAAGTAAAGAGTGGACATTTAAAAAAAAATGGGAAAAGTTTTATGTTGGTATAATGCAAACGTAATAGAAAATTAGGCAAGGATAGCGCAATGGACTTGAGAACACAGAAGATAGAAGAATGGAAAGTGTTTGATATAGTGGTTTTATTAATTAGTAATTGCATATAAGCATATAATGTAACTGCACTCTTGGTATATACGTTATATGTAGTAGAGTGTCTGTTTGTAGTGTGTAGATTTGTTTGTTGTAGATTATAAAAAATTAATAAAAGTGTACCTATGTGTCAGCGAGCTGCCATTACTCTGGGACACGTCCCGTCCCTCTTCCTCCCCTCCCCCCCTTGTTATCCTCTTCTGGTATGCTGCTGTAACTGCCAAGTGTCTCCTGCAGGTGGACGTTGGAGTGTTATGTCTTCTTGCCTAGCTTAATTATATTTCCCGTGTGAACTCAACTTGTGTTTATGGTATTAGCTGTTGTGGTTCTCAGGCTACTTCGCGCCTTTTCTAATCAGCTCCCTTGCGAGGGAATTGTACCCATTGGGTTAACCAAGTTTGAAGTTCCTATATTATGTTGCCCCCTGTGTATTGTCTTTATTCTGAACAATCTCTGTATGTTACTGATCAACCATGCTTTGGAAATAAATCTTACTTCTTTGGAACGTGGGTTTTTTATCCTGACTTGGGATCTGACATTTTGTTCAGAATCCATTTTCCCCCTCACCCCGAGTCTGACATCGATCATGAGCGGGGCCGAAGGGAAATCCTTTTTCCGGGCAGAGGACCGAGGCGCCGTCCCGGCCACTGCCTTACCATCGGACTTCATGGAAGCCCGGGGTGCCGTTGGGGGAGCGATCCCGAGGCATGAGACTATTCCCTGGCCTCCTCCTACCCCGTCGCAGTGGGGGAAACGAGAGGTCAAAGCCTCAGAGGATTGGACTATGTTTGATACCCAAGGCACCAGGGAAACGTTTGCTCATCGGGGCAGTGGGCCCCACGAAAGCTTTTTTGAACCGGGATCTTATCCTGAAAGACCTCGGAGTTGCCCGGCAGTGAATTATCGAGTGGAAGATGATTTCTGGCCGGACGAGAGAGCGACCGAACGAGACGATCGGGAGGAACAGCCAGTCTGGGGGGCATCCCAGGATGCCCGGATTCAAGAGCTCGAGAGATCGGTG
>NW_015170929.1:459847-459968 GCF_001447785.1 Gekko japonicus | reverse complement strand
CGGCCGTGCCCGCTCAGCCCGCCCAGCCTGCTGTGCCACTGCCAGCGCCCCAGCAGCAGTTGCCGCCGCCAGGTCAACCTGGATTACCGCCTCCCCTGTTGCCGCAACCAGCACCCGCGGG
>NW_015170929.1:441231-455339 GCF_001447785.1 Gekko japonicus | reverse complement strand
GTTCGGGCGTTTCACAAGATGTTCCCGGACAAACCTGGAGGTCTCCCGCCCAAACCGGGAGGTCTCCCGCCCAAACCGGGAGACGGTGGGTAAGTGGTATTTTCAGGTGGGCAGTATGTCAGCGAGCTGCCATTTCTCTGGGACACGTCCCGTCCCTCTTCCTCCCCTCCCCCCCTTGTTATCCTCTTCTGGTATGCTGCTGTAACTGCCAAGTGTCTCCTGCAGGTGGACGTTGGAGTGTTATGTCTTCTTGCCTAGCTTAATTATATTTCCCGTGTGAACTCAACTTGTGTTTCCCTCTTCCTTCCCTCCCTCCCCTTGTTATCCTCTTCTGGTATGCTGCTGTAACTGCCAAGTGTCTCCTGCAGGTGGACGTTGGAGTGTTATGTCTTCTTGCCTAGCTTAATTATATTTCCCGTGTGAACTCAACTTGTGTTTATGGTATTAGCTGTTGTGGTTCTCAGGCTACTTCGCGCCTTTTCTAATCAGCTCCCTTGCGAGGGAATTGTACCCATTGGGTTAACCAAGTTTGAAGTTCCTATATTATGTTGCCCCCTGTGTATTGTCTTTATTCTGAACAATCTCTGTATGTTACTGATCAACCATGCTTTGGAAATAAATCTTACTTCTTTGGAACGTGGGTTTGTTATCCTGACTTGGGATCTGACACTATGGGTACTTTAAAAAGACAATAGATGTGTCCAGGGGTCATTTTATAGAAAAAGAGGTGCAGGAGCTCATTTGCATAACTCATTTGCATATGCCACACCCCCTGACATCACCAGAAGTGTGTCAGAAGGCAACACCCACCGCTCAGGCTCCACTGGACTGTTTTGGATTGCTAGCTATTGGGGGGGGGGACATACAGCTCTGTCCTTGCAGAGGAGGGAGAGCTTGTACCTGAATAAAGCTTGGTCTTAAAGGTGCCACTGAACTGTTTTGCACCAGGGAGCTGAGGGGGGGGCCCTCTGCAACTTACCTGGCTGCGTCTTGCTCTGACTGAGGGCTGCTAGAGGGTGGGGCTTGTTGCATGTGCCCGCCCCCTGGGCTCTTTACTGCCGGAGCTCCGCTCCTGTGCGCTCCTGCAGGAAATGACCCCTGGATGTGTCTAGGATGGTATCTATCAACTGCCTCAATAAAGTTAGCTTTCTACAAACTGGCTGGTGTTGAGAACTGATTTAACCAGGAACCTGATAAATTGTTAGGACTCCCTTTTTCTTCCTCAGCCTCCTGCACCACAGACGTGATGAGCAGTGAGGACGGGGAAATCCCCACAACTACGGCGGACAGCACCGTGCTGGAGCAACGGACCACAGCGGCTCCAATGATGGCCGCGGAGCTTAAAGGAGTGGAGGGAGGAGCACAGACCCAAGATTCATGGGCGTCTCTCCCCACCTGGGCTGAGCCAACCTGGCTGTTAACTCCTGATCCGAGGCCTGAGAGATCCGCATGTGATGGCACCCGATGGTGCTACGTGTGCTTGTTACGGGAGGAACCAGAGCGCATCCGTGTCATGGAGGACACTGAAGCTGAGCGTCTCCGCAGGGAGTTCAGGGGTGAGGCTGAAGAGATAAGGCGAGAGATGCAAAACATGATGCTGGACATACTGGAGGCCATCCAGCAAGAGTTCCGGAATCATGAACGAGCCCCTGATGGAACTGGGAGGGTGCCGCCAGCCCCTCCACAAGTGCCTCTGCAAGTGCCTCTGCTTCTCCCCCCAGCACCTCCGGGTGTTCCTACTGGCCTGGCCGGGCCAAATGGGCCACCTGCACCCCCGGCACCTCCGGAGTGGCTCTGTGATGCTCTAGAAGCAACATTTGATGGCACTCCAGAGAAGCTGCCATTTTCCCTGTTGCAGGTGCGCAAGTTCTTACGTGATTGGGGCCCCACTTTCGCCACAGACGAGCACTGTGTGGATTTTATCGGGTTGCGCCTCTGGGACCAGGCGGCCAACTGGCTCATGGGCCTCCACAAAGTCCAGGGACTGAAACTCCAAGACATGAATGCCTTCATGTGGGCCCTCCAATGCCAATATGAGGAGCCCCTGGAGCTAGAGAGCACGCGCCCCCACTTGAGAGGCCTGTGCCGGGGGGGGCACTGCGTTGTCCACCCATCTGCTTTGGGAAATATACGATCACATTATCTACTCTAGCAAGCCGGCACCAAAGGCTTCAAGGGTGTTCCTCTGGGAGGAAGGCTTCTTCAGGAAAAGTTACAGCTCCTAGGATAGCACGGTTCACACACTCAGCATTCACTCCCCCTCCCCCGTTAGGAATTTAAATAAATTTAAATTTTAAAAATCCAATTTTAAAAAAACATTGATTTTATCCTCCCCGCAGTGGATGTGAGGAGGGTATTATTATTTTATTTAGATCATACATCAACATTCCAGAACATTCCAGAAGGATAAAAAACCCTTCATTTGTTTTAGTGAACCAAACAAAAGAAAAGCTATCTCTGCAGAAACCCTCTCTAGATGGGTAACTGCTACCATTAAAATGTCTTATGAAGCAGTAGATTTGGAATGTCCATTTCCCCTGAAGGCGCACAACCAGAGTTCAAGCATCTTCTACAGCATTCCAAGCTGCCCTTGACATCACGGAGATCTGTAAAGCTGTAACTTGGTCCTCTCCATCCATGTTCATTAAACAGTACTCCATCGATGTAGATTCCAGGAGGGACGCAGCTGTGGGGAAGGCAGTTCTGCAGTCACTATTCCATTAAATGGTCCACAGCCACCTCTGTGGTAAGTCAGCTTGCTGATTTCCCATGTGGGACTGCACAGAAGACACAAAGATGAAAACATGGTTGCACTTACCTGTAACTGATGTTCATCGAGTATCTTCTGTGCAGCCACACATCCCACCCTCCTTCCCCACTGTGGGCCTTTTACTCTAGTCTATAATCTCCACAGCAGCAGAAAGAGGACTGAAGGAAGACTGATCCCTCCTCATCACGTGATCATTTGGGCAGGAACAGAGCCTGTGGCTCAACCGTGCTGAGGGGAGGGGGAGCGATCAGCTTAAACATTCTAGAAGCTTGCAGAGGCAGCCCCATGTGTGGCTGCACAAAAGACACTCGATGAACATCAGTTACAGGTAAGTGCAACCATGTTTTATCTATCTATCTATCTATCTATCTATCTATCTATCTATCTATCATCTATCTATCTATCTAGTCAGCACATTTCTAGTGGAAGGGCACAGTGGAGATACAGATCCCTGATTTTGTAGTCATTCCTTTTCCTGCCTTGAGGCAATAACATTTATTTGTTAAAAGAGGCTCTGTCATTAGTTTGATACATCCTCAGCCTCTTTGGTATGGCAACCCACTCCAGTATCTTTGCCAAGAAAACCCCATGGACAGTAACAAAAGGCTAAAAGATATGACGCCGGAAGATGAGCCCCTCAGGTCAGAAGGTGTCCAACATGCTACTGAGGAAGAGCAGAGGGCAAGTACAAGTAACCCCAGAAAGAGTGAAGCGGCTGGGCCAAAGCCGAAAGGACGCTCAGTTGTGGATGTGTCTGATGGTGAAAGGAAAGTCCGATGCTGCAAAGAACAATATTGCATAGGAACCTGGAATGTAAGATCTATGAATCAAGGTAAGCTTGACGTGGTCAAAAATGAGATGGCAAGACTGAACATTGATATCTTAGGAATCAGTGAACTTAAGTGGACAGGAATGGACGAATTTAACTCAGAAGACCATCTATATATCTAATATGGCCAGGAATCTCATAGAAAAAATGGTGTGGCCTTTATAGTCAACAAGAGAGTGCAAAAGTCAGTACTGGGATACAATCTCAAAAATGACAGAATGATTTCTGTCCGATTCCAAGGCAAACCATTCAACATCACAGTAATCCAAGTCTATGCCCCAACCACTGATGCAGAAGAGGCTGAAGTGGACCGGTTCTATGAAGACCTACAACACCTCCTAGAACTAACACCAAAAAATGATGTCCTCATCATCATAGGGGACTGGAATGCTAAAGTAGGAAGTCAAAAGGTAACCGGAATAACAGACAAGTTTGGCCTTGGAAAGCAAAATGAAGCAGGGCAAAGGTTAACAGAGTTTTGTCAAGAGAACACACTGGTCATAGCGAACACCCTTTTCCAACAACCTAAGAGGCGACTCTACACATGGACATCACCAGATGGGCAACACCGAAATCAGATTGACTATATAATTTGCAGTCAAAGATGGAGAAGCTCTATCCAGTCAGTAAAAACAAGACCTGGAGCTGACTGTGGTTCAGATCATGAGCTACTCATTGCAAAATTCAGACTTAAACTGAAGAAAATTGGGAAAACCACGAGGCCATTCAGGTTTGACCTAGATCGCATCCCTGATGAATATACAGTAGAGGTGAAGAATAGATTCAAGGGTCTGGATTTGATAGATAGAGTGCCTGAAGAACTATGGACAGAGGTTCGTGACATCGTACAGGAGGCAGCAATCACCACCATCCCAAAGAAAAAGAAATGTAAGAAAGCAAAGTGGCTTTCTGATGAGGCTTTACAAATAGCAGAGGAAAGAAGGAAAGCGAAAGGCAAAGGCGAAAAGGAAAGATTTACCCAACTGAACGCAGATTTCCAGAGAACAGCAAGGAGAGATAAGGAGGCCTTCCTGAATGAACAGTGCAAAGTAATAGAAGAAAACAATAGAATGGGAAGGACTAGAGATCTCTTCAAGAAAATTGGAGAAATCAAGGGAGCGTTCCATGCAAAGCTGGCCATGATAAAGGACAAAAACGGTAGGGACCTAACAGAAGCAGAAGAGATTAGGAAAAGATGGCAAGAATACACAGAAGAACTATACAAGAAAGACCTCAATGTCCTTGACAAACACGACGGTATAATCACTGACCTTGAGCCAGACATCCTGGAATGTGAAGTTAAATGGGCCTTAGAAAGCATTACTAACAACAAAGCTAGTGGAGGTGATGGTATTCCAGCTGAGCTATTCAAAGTCTTAGAAGATGATGCTGTTAAAGTTCTGCACTCCATTTGCCAGCAAATTTGGAAAACGCAACAGTGGCCACAGGATTGGAAAAGATCAGTATACATTCCAATCCCAAAGAAGGGCAATGCCAAGGAATGTTCAAACTATCGCACAATTGCACTCATATCACACGCTAGCAAGGTCATGCTCAAGATCCTACAAGCTAGGCTTCAACAGTACGTGGATAGAGAACTACCAGAAGTACAAGCTGGGTTTCGAAGAGGTAGAGGAACGAGAGATCATATTGCCAACATTCGCTGGATTATGGAGAAAGCAAGAGAGTACCAGAAAAATATCTACTTCTGCTTCATTGACTATGCTAAAGCCTTTGACTGTGTGGATCACAACAAACTATGGCAGGTCCTTAAAGAGATGGGAGTACCAGACCACCTCACATGTCTCTTGAGAAACCTGTATAAGGGCCAAGAAGCGACAGTTAGAACCGGATACGGAACAACTGATTGGTTCAGCATAGGAAAAGGAGTACGACAAGGATGTATACTGTCACCTTGCTTATTTAATATATATGCAGAGTACATCATGCGAAATGCTGGCCTGGATGAATCACAAGCGGGAATTAAGATTGCTGGGGAAAAGATCAACAACCTCAGATATGCAGATGATACCACTCTAATGGCTGAAAGTGAAAAGGATCTAAAGAGCCTCTTGCTCAGAGTAAAAGAGGAGAGCGCAAAAGTGGGCTTGAAGCTCAACATCAAAAAAACTAAGATCATGGCATCCGGCCCCATCACTCCTTGGCAAATAGAAGGGGAAGCTGTGGAAGTAGTGACAGACTTCACGTTCCTGGGATCCCAGATCACCGCAGACTGTGACTGCAGAAGCGATGGCGAACCTCAACAGCATGATAAAACGTAGAGACATCACCCTGCCAACAAAAATACACATGGTCCAAGCAATGGTATTCCCAGTAGTCATGTATGGCTGCAAGAGATGGACTATAAGGAAGGCCAAGTGCTGAAGAATAGATTGCTGGGGAAAAGATCAACAACCTCAGATATGCAGACGATACCACTCTAATGGCAGAAAGTGAAGAGGACCTTAAGAGCCTCTTGCTCAGAGTAAAAGAGGAAAGCGCAAAAGTGGGCTTGAAGCTCAACATCAAAAAAACTAAGATCATGGCATCCGGCCCCATCACTCCTTGGCAAATAGAAGGGGAAGTCGTGGAAGTGGTGACAGACTTCACGTTCCTAGGATCCCAGATCACCGCAGACTGTGACAGCAGCCATGAAACTAAAAGACGCCTGCTCCTTGGGAGGAAAGCGATGGTGAACCTAAACAGCATGATAAAAAGCAGAGACATCACCTTGCCAACAACAGTCCGCATGGTCAAAGCAATGGTATTCCCAGTAGTCATGTATGGCTGCGAGAGTTGGACTATAAGGAAGGCCGAGCGCCAAAGAATAGATTCTTCTGAACTATGGTGCTGGAGAAGACTCTTGAGAGTCCCTTGGACTGCAAGAAGATCAAATCAGTCAATCCTAAAAGAAATCAACCCTGACTGTTCCCTGGAAGGCCAGATAATGAAACTGAAGCTCAAATACTTTGGCCACCAAATGAGAAGGGAGCACTCACTGAAGAAGACCCTGATGCTGGGAAAGACTGAAGGTCAAAGAAGACGGGGACGGCAAAGGATGAGATGGTTGGACAGTGTCATCGATGCAACGAACATAAAATTGAGCCAACTTCAGAGGATAGTGGAGACCAGGAGGGCCTGGCGGGAGCTGGTCCATGGGGTCGCGAAGAATCGGACTCGACTGTGCGACTGAACAACAACAACATCTATGCAGAACCACTCTTAGTATTGCTAAGCTATCCTTAATGTTTAACCTGGGATCACATCCTTTAATTAGGCCTTGCCTCTCAGGGCTTTGAGTCTTTGACTAAAGTGTACATATGACAAACGATACAAAACCAGCAGAACAAAGTTCTTTGTTTTGCTACTTCAGACCAATAAGGCTTACTCAATTGAATCTATACAAAACCAGTTTACTGACCTTTTTTCAAATATTTATTTAAAGACTTTCCTGGAGAAAAATCAAGTTATGCTAATTCTATTAGTTTTGAGTTTCTCATTGACCAAAGTACAGAGATGAGTATGTTAATGCTTATTAGAATCAAAAGTGAAGTTTTGAGTCAGCCAAAGCTGATTGTGATTACAAGAACAGCAAGTGTCGGCACCCCCATGTGTGAATAGGGCAGCACAGATCTTTCACTACCACTAGAACATTAATGTCCCCTCCATCTAATGAACTCTGGCCATGAAAGCCTTTGACAACAAATTGAAATATTTGCTATTGGCTCTAATTTCTATGGATTGCAACATTATTTTAGGGAAACTGCACTATCTCTCGCTATCTTTTTTAAAAAGTTTATTTAAGGGGTTTTCTACATACACAACAAATGACACATTTGACAAATCTTTTGAAAATACAGAGAATCTCCCAACAGTTTACAGTTCAAATAAAACACCTTGAGTATACGTAACAAATTGTTTCTTTAGCCCAACCACTCATAGAATCTCGACCACAATTCTTTAAAAGTATCTTCACCTTTTTCTTTTAACAGGGTTGTTAATTTGTCCATGTACACTATATGTATAATCTGGTGTTTTTCTGGTTTGTTGTACATCTCTGGGATAATATTTAGTAAGAATAGCCCTGGTTTAAGGGGCACTTCTTTCTTTCTTATTTCTTGTATTATTGATTGTATCTTCCACCAAAAATTGTTTGCTTTATCACAAAGCCATCACATGTGAAAATAAGTTTCTACATTTTGCTTACATTTCCAACATATGTTAGTTGCTTTCTGGTAACATTTAGCTATTTTGACTGGTGACATATGCCACCTGTAAAACATCTTATATATTTTTTCCTTAAGTGGAATCGATCTGGTAAATTTTGTATTAGTCTTCCAAACCTTGGACCATTGTTCTAGATCTATACTATGTCCGGGGGGGGGGGGGGGGATTCAGAAGCTGCAGGTGAGGCCCTTGTAAATTCTGAGCTACTTGAGAACATAGGAAAGTGAACATTCAGATTGGAAAATCCCTTGTATTAAATAACTCCTGCACATAAGACCATATGATTAGTACAAACCATACATTGTTTAAACATTAGAAATTACCTCTTAGTGGACGTAGAACGGTACAACAACAACACTAGATTCTTGTAAGGAAACGTTTAAGAGGGTGAGATGAAGGAGCTGCCCAATACTTTCTCAGGAGGCCCGGCCTGACTATATCGGGTACTTGCAAACCAAAGAGAGAGACCACGGGGTGGAAGTTAAAAGGAAGCAAACAACCGTGATGTATAGTGCCAAAAAAGGGTTCTTCACCAACTTTTAATTCTTTTTTCAGTATTCAGTTTACTGGAAGCAATTCAAACGCCATCAACACCAACGAGCCATACATATTACATCTCATTTCGTGTATACCTTTATCAAAGTGGGTAGCGTTGAAATACCTATATCTAGTTACAAAAATAAAATTTTATTATTAATATTAGCAAAAGAGTAACACAAGGCTGTACATACAACTGGCTATTACATAATATACTTACAATATTAATCCACTGGTAAACACTCCAGTCATATCTCATAGTCACATACATCAAATCCATTAGTGTGATGTAAATTCCACTCTTCCTACTGACTTTTACATCTCTAAAGCCTGTAATTGCTGCCAGCCAGCTGTATGTGAGACTTGCATCTTAAAGGGACAAAGCCCATATGCCCTGAGGCAAAATGCCCTTAGGAGGAGAACAACCCTGTAAGGTTTTACAAGCTTTTACCATTTCAAAAACCTCAGTAACTGCTGCCAGCCATTAACAAGAAAAAACCTTTTTACCAGGGACAAAATGATTAAAGGGTGAAGAACACCATATGAAAAACCACCATGATTTTACACACAAGAAAACACACATTTTCAAAACAGACCTATCAAAAGGAGGAAATACCAATAGAAAACCAACATAGTTTTTCATCAAAGAAAACATTATGCTGCAAAGAAATTAAACAAGCAAAAAACCTAACAAAAAACAGCTAAGGTCCAATTCAGCATTTAACCCATTAGGTATAAGAGAATTAAGCCTATGAATCCATCTGGCCTCATCCTGCAGGAGAACTTGCCACACGTTGGCAGTTTTATCCGCCACAAAAAGCACCACAGTATATTTAAAATCGTCACATTTATGTTGCTTTTGATTGAAATGTTCAGTTAGAGCTACCTCAGAAATATTATTTTTAATGCGTGAAATATGTTCAAGGATATGAACCTTGATAGGTCTTGAGAGAGCCAGTTTGGTGTAGTGGTTAAGTGCACGGATTCTAATCTGGGAGAGCCGGGTTTGATTCCCCACTCCTCCACTTGCACCTGGCTGGATGACCTTGGGTCAGTCACAAGCTCTGGCACAGCTGTTCTTGAAAAAGAGCAGTTTCTGTCAGAGCTCTCTCAGCCCCCCCCCACCTCACAGGGTGTCTGTTGTGGGCAGGGCCGGCTCCAGGTTTTTTCTACTCTAGGCAAGGCCACCTTCTGGTGCCCCCCCGGGGCCACCAATTGTGGGGTTGCCAACCTCTAGGCAGGGCCTGGAGAGAAGGAAGTCCAGCTGCTGAGCATGCGCCACACACACACACACAGAGAGAGAGAGAGAGAGAGAGAGAGAGAGAGAGAGAGAGAGAGAGAGGGGAACAGATGCTCCTGATGGTGGATGCTCCTGAATGTAGATATCAGAAGTAGTAAGAAATTCCAAATCATTAACAGGAAAAAAAGATATCATGGTCTGAACACAGAAGAGCCTGAAAAGCATACACCTACCCACCAAAATCCAACACACAAACATATATTACCGTGCATGTTTCTAATCCTTATATACAAGACAATAAAAATAGGTGAGAGCTCTGGGTCCTCCAAACGTCCAACAGGTCCAACCCTTCTCCGAAGCACTGAGGCACAGCGACGGCCGAGGGAAGAAGACTCACCTATTGGATTTCTGCCTACTGAAGACGCCAGAGACCTCAGATGCTAAAAGCAATGGTGTGCGCCCGGGGGGGGGGGGAAGCTGCCTTCGCCTGCTCAGACACGTTCTGGAGCGGGAGCCCTACCCAGAGCCGAGCAAGACGCATGGAAAGGGGGGGGACTTTCTTGCTCCCTCCCAACAGAAATGCCCCCCTCTCCCCCCTCCAGCTACTTACAATCTCCAGACAGATCCAGGGAGTCCCGAGAGGGGCTTGGCGCTCCCTCCGCTCTGCTCCCGCCCCGTCTAGCCAGCCTGCCCGAGTTCTCCAGAACTTGCTGATGGTGCAGCTTGGCCAGGGCATCTGCGCTCGGTGGTGTGCCCGCCAGAAGCGAAATCTTTTCCCCACTTCTGCCACGCCATTGCTGCTGCGGTAGGCCTTTCGTTTTTCCCGCCCAGCCAGAAGAGGAGGCGGGCCAGAAGGCTCCGCCCCACCAAGGGCTTCGCAGGGAGCCGCCTCCCCCCCGCCAGGGTGGGGTGGGGTGGTCTGAGGCCGGGCTGGGAATCAGGGGAGTGAAGAGCTGGCAGTGGCTTTTGGTGGGGGGCTTTTGGCGCGGGGGAGGGTGACTCAGTCCGGCGCCCCCATGATGGCCGTGCTAGAGGCGAGAGGCTGGCTCACCTAGTGAGCGAGCCGGCCCTGGTTGTGGGGAGGGGAAGGGAAAGGAGTTTGTAAGCCGCTCTGAGACACCTTTGGGTAGTGAAGGGCGGGGTATAAATCCAATCTCTTCTTCTTCTTCTTCTTCTTCTTCTTCTTCTTCTTCTTCTTCTTCTTCTTCTTCTTCTTCATGTCTGCCTGATGTAAATTAATTCACAAGAGCATAAAATTAAATATATTACATTTGCAGTTGAACATGTTGAAAGCCTGGAAAGTTTTATCTGGTGTGTACAAATATAAAATGTCAACCATACTTATTGTGTGGGCAGAAACTTTCCTAATATTGTGGCACTTACCTTGATCAGTTGATCAAAATTCCGTCTTTCTGCCTTGAGAACAAGAGGAGTTACATACCAGAGAGCAGACATTTACATTATCTGAATATTACATCATGCTTTTTGGATTATAAGGGAATGTGTATGCTGATATTTGAAGCATTCTTTTTTTATATATAAATTGTTTTATCATTTCAAGGGTAGAAAATATAGACAAAGACAAAAAGAAAGAAACAACACAAAACATAGACAAGAAATATAAAGACAGTAAACATACATTGGTGCTTATACTCTAGTCTCTGGTTTGATTTCACATGTTATATTCGAAGCTTATACCGATGCACCTAAATTAGTTAAAATAATTTCTTTCTTGAAGTTGTCACGTCAGTCTTCCAAGATAGTTTTCTATCCAATTGTATAACCTCACCCATTTTTCCCCCAAAACGTTCTTTTTTATCTTGTAGTTGCAAGGTTAAATTGTCCATTTCTGCTGCTGCTAACAGTTTATAAATAATTTCTTCTAGCTATTGTTACAACATATACAGTCATATATATATCTGCTTTCTTGTAAGTTTGCAGTACAATATTTAATAAAATCAACTCTGGTACAAATTGTGTATTTATGTCCAGCATTTTTTACAATATCTCATGTATCCAACACCAATATTTTTAACAACCTTACATGTCCACCACATATGATAAAAATAACTAGTACTTTGTTTACATTTCCAACAAACATTTGACATATTTGGATACCATTTAGTTAAATTTTCAGGTGTCATGTGCCACCTATGAAACATTTTTTATATATTTTCTTTAAATGAAGTTGCTTTTGTAATTTTCATATTTACTTTCCATATCTTAGACCATTGTTCTAGCTGTATATTATGGCCTATATTTTGTGCCCACTTAACCACTGAATCTTTTACTATCTCATCTTGCATTTTCATATCTAATAGCAAAGTGTAAAATCATTTTATATATTTCCCTTCTGGGCACATAAAGATTTTATCTACTTCTGGGCTTCCGGTCGGGTTAAGATGGCGAATTAACGCATCCCGAAACTGCTCGGGGTGGGCGACGGCTCCTTCTGACAGCTTGGGCTAGCTATAGCCCAACGCAGCAGCCCCCAGTGAGGGGGGATGACCAGCAAGCAGCCCCCAATGAGGGGGGATGACCCAAGTGGAAGTAGAGACCCAAGTGGAAGTAGAGATTGGCGTGATTAAGCCTCGGAGGGGACTTGTGTCATGCTTTGAACTCCTTCTGTATGCGAAGCAGCACTACAGGAGCCGATCGGGCTGGACTACCAGCATAAATCCGTCATCACCCGACTTCTTGAAGAAGAGGTAGAGTAATTTTTTGTAAAGAAGCAGTGCAACACTCTGTTTAGACGTGAAAGATAACAAAGACTGTTTGCTTACCGGTGTCGAATTTTGACGAGATTTGGACTGAGCGGTTTAGCGCCAAAAAGCATTTTAAACCCGGTAATCCTTTTTTGGAGAAAAAAAGACTTGATCTTAATGGCTAAAAAAGCAAAAATCTAACTGTGTTGAACATTCCTGTGGTGAGAGAAAGATAAGGTTGCTGTTGAAAACCGAAACTGTTGCGAGTTATCGCGTGAGTTGAGAAGCCGGTGCCACAAAGATTGGAATCCGACAGGAAGTGTGTCTAAGTAACGTGTTGCCCAGACCGGAGTTCTGCAACCGGAAGTTGATCGGTATTAACAAACGAAGGACCGGATGAGCGAAGAAGTAACCGGAAGGGCACGGTGAGCTAAAGACTGACCTACTCTAGCCAGAAAATCATAGAGAAGTTGCGCCCGACATTTTGTGGAGGACTTGAATTTAAATTAAAGTTTTTGGACCTTAAAACTATCAAAGAAAAAGCGAAAATAAGCCGAATCGGTTAAGCGTATATAGATCTATCAGAGTAAAAATTTTGGACTTTGTTAAAAAAATTTAAATTTCAAAACGGATCCAAAAAGGTTGAGGTCAGCATCAACATCAAGTCTGAGAATGGCAACTAAAGAAAAGAAAGAGTGGCAGGAAGCAATCGAAGCAATGGAGAGAAGAATGACTGAGGTGATACAAGCACTAGGAAAGCAACTACAGACAGAAATGGCAAAGCAGACACAGAAACATCTGGAACAACTTGAAGAGGTACAGGAAAAGAATATAAGAGCAATTAAGGAACTGGTCACGTCTGAAATAGCATTGGTAACAAAAGAAGTGGAGGAAGTTAAGAAAGAAGTCCAAGGTATGGCAACAAAAACGACAGAGATGGAAGAAAAAGGACAAAAAACGGATAAGAAATGCGACTCAATGACTCAAGAATTAAGAAGAGCAGAAGCAATGATGGAATATAGATGGATGCAGAACCACCTAAGACTTAGAGGTATAGAAGAAAAATTGAATGAAAACATAAGGGAAATTGTAATTAAAGCACTGACTGAATATTTGGAAGATGGTGGAGAAATTGACCATGAATTCGATCTGATATACAGAGTTAATTCAAGAGTAGCGGAAAAGAGAAACTTGCCTAGGGATGTAGTTGTACAATTTGTCACCACTAGAATGAAAGAGGATATCTTTAAGAAACAGTTTACACAACCACTTGAAATTGATGGAAAGAAAATTATAATGAGAGAGCTCCCAAGAACAATCTTACAAGACAGAAGGAAGTACAGAAAACTAGCAGACAAGCTGAAACAATTGAACATCAGATTTCGTTGGGAGATACCACAAGGTTTGTCATTTAACTACAAAGGTGGTAGGCATGTAATTAAATCTGTTGAAGATCTCTTTAGGTTTAAGGCGGACAATTTAGAAGATTTTGGTGAATTATAAATTGAATTACAATGGAGTACAAATTTCTATTGTGGAATGTGAATGGACTTAACTCACCAAACAAACGAAGAAGAATTAAACATTGGATAGAAAAACAAAAGTGTAACATAATCTGTTTGCAAGAGACTCATATTAAGCACCGGGACTCTAAATTTCTAATTAATAAATCGCTTGGAGAAGAATTTTATTCCTTATCCTCGAAAAAGAAAAGAGGAGTTGTAATCTATGTGAAGAAAGAGTTTCAACCGAAAGAAATTTTTAAGGACTCAGAAGGAAGATTTATAGGGGTGGAGGCTG
>NW_015170929.1:435032-439717 GCF_001447785.1 Gekko japonicus | reverse complement strand
ACTAAGTATCTTGGTATAGACCTGACTATGAAAAACACTGACCTCTTTAAAAATAACTACGAGAAGTTATGGGTTAAAATATTGGAGGACTTTAAGAGATGGGACAATATGAACTTATCTTTGCTGGGAAGAATCTCTGTGGTTAAAATGAATGTTTTGAGACATAAAGGTAAAGCATAGCTAGCATCGCTCATTATGCGGACTGTAAACATGTAGATACTGACCAATGGTGTGCCTTCTGGCCAAGCGCATGGTACGGACGACGAAAGAGTCCCTTGCCAGGCTGCCAGGCGATGACTGGGACTACAGAGTGGCTGAGTTCCTGTTGCGGCAGCACATCACGCCCAACTCAGCAACAGGGAAAAGCCCGGGGGCTGACCACCTTGCTTGATCGGCTGCATCCCGACTTGGATGCCAGCCGAGAGGAGGAGGCTGAACCCCCAGAGCCAGCAAGGGAGTTCCAACAAAATGGACAAATTTTTTAAACATCATTTTGTAAGAAGATCTCTCTTTGGAGTATGGTCGAGATATAAAAGGTTTTTTCACGAAGCGAGACGACTTTGGATTGTACCAGCAGAAGTTATTACACAATACACAAGACAAAGAGGTGAAGAATTATTGCCATACAGAGACTTGATAAAGAAGGAAGGGACAGAATGGGTAATGAAAGGGGGTTTAGTGAAAGTCAAGTGTCGAATGGCCCATTCTGGGTCAGCTTCCAGCAACTCGGTTTCCAAGGATTTATTGTTTGTTGATATGAAAGAACAAGATGAGATTCAATTTAAATATGTCTGGTTGGGTTATTTACAGATCAGAGATCTGTTTAGAGCAGATAAAAAATGTATGGTTTTAGAGAAGGGAAAAATGAAATTGAATCTGTGTGGGAGAATAGAGGGAGAAAAATGATTTCTAACATGTATAAAATCCTGTTAAAATGGTATACAGAAGATGAGATGGTTAAAGAGCAAATGCTTAAATGGGCTCTTAATATGAATAAGGAGATAACCATGACATCTTGGGAATATTTGTGGGAAAATGCTATAAAAATATCAACATGTACTAATATTAAAGAAAATTGTTATAAAATGATGTATAGATGGTACATGACACCGAAAAAGAGCAAATATGAACCAAAGTATGTCAAACAAGTGTTGGAAATGTAAAAAACATGAGGGCTCATTTTATCATATGTGGTGGACATGTGAAAAAGCGATAGATTTCTGGTCAAAAATTCATTGTGAAATGCAGAAAATGTTTAAGTGCAGTTTTAAAAAAGAACCAGAGATTTTATTGCTAGGATTGAAAATGGAAGAGTTAAATATACAAAAAAACCCTATGTTCTGGTACCTGATAACAACGGCGAGAATGGTGTATGCACAATGCTGGAAACGCCTGAGATCTCAGATTGGATACAAAAAGTGTTATTTATGGCGGAAATGGACAAAATAACAAGAAAGTAGAGTAACAAAGAAGATCGAGAATTTTTTGAAGACTGGAAAGACTTTAAAGACTATCTAGAGGAAAACTGGGACGTTAAACACAATTTATTGTATTTAGAACAATATTGATAGAAATGTTATCTTGTAATAGAATTTAAAATGTTAAAGCAAACATAAGTAATGTAAAGGGAAAAACGGTCGAGCACTGCGGGAAGCCACTAGCAAGGGAGGGGGAAAAGATAAATATGGGTATTGGATAAGTGAAAGCCAATGTTAAATGTGATATTATATCCAAAAAATAAAAGTTTTGTACAAAAAAAAGAAGATTTTATCTACTTCTATTGGTAAATCATAGAAATCTGTGGTTTTGTCTTTTACATGTCTAGAGTCCAACTGTGCTCTTTCCCACCAGTTCAAATTGATATTTCTTTTCTTTAGGTCTCGCTTTAATAGTTTATTTTGGTTATCTAGCAAGTCTTCGTATTTCCATAATAAGTATTTCGTGATTGTCACAGGATTTGTGAAGGCTTCTATCGGTGAGACCCATTTTGGAATTTTAATATAGCACATTTTTCTAACTTCTTCCCAAGTCTTTAATAATGTTACTCTTAACATATGTTGTTGAAAGTATTTATGAATTCCACTTTTCCCATACCAAATAAAGGCGTGCCTGCCTAACTTTAGATCATGTCCTTCTTGTTTTAGTAGTCTTGAGTTTTCCAGTGTAATCCAGTCTTTCATCCACGTCTGGGCTGTTGCTTTATAATATAACTGCCAATCTGGAAATGCAAAGCCTCCTCTTTCCTTTGAATCTTGTAAGGCTTTTAGTTTAACTGTGGGTTTTTTTCCCTTGACAGATAAATTGTCTCACAAGTTTATCTATTTCATTAAAAACTTTTGGTTTCCTAAGATTGGTATTGTTTGGAACAAAAATATTAGTCTCGGTAGCAAATTCATCTTCACTGTAGCAATTCTTCCCATAAATGACAGTTGTAAATGTTTCCAATTTTCTAAATCTTTTTAAATGATTGATAGAAGCTTCATATAATTATCTTTTAACAAGGAGCTGGTCCTGTTGGTTAGTATTATTCCTAAACATTTTGTTTTCTTCTGCACTTCTATGCCAGAGTAATCCTGTATATTCTGTATCTGATCTCTGGTGCAGTGATATTTGAAACATTCTTTAGCAGATTACATTAGTGACTTGTTTCTCCAATCCCCACCACTGTGGAAGTGGTCCTTTTCATTTATCTTTTTGCAAAACACTTGGTGTGTATTCAACAAATATTTTCCCCTGTCACACACAATGAAGAGAATGCATAATTTAAATTTCATATGTAGGATAAGCAGGGCTATTTTTGAGCCAAAACACACTGGAATGGCATTCTGGCTGGCTTCTGAGCCCACCCCTCCCCTCTCTCACTACCTGCACTACCCTTCTTCGCCATTCGCCAAGGTGAGCAGGAGCCAGGGCCCAAGCCAGCTTCCCTGGGAGCCAGCTTCTCTGCTGCTGCTCGGGTCTCATTTGAGGGGTGGTCATGTTCACTGGGGTGTCAACTGGCTCCTCGGCCAAAGTGAAAGAGAACTTGTTGGTGCCTTACAGGTTACCCCGTGAGGCTTTCCTGAGGGGGAAGCTCACTTCTTCAGCCTCTGTGTCCTTCCTTGGAGGGGTGGGGGTGGGCACAGGCTTTCCCCAAGGAAGAAAAGCTGCAGGGTGGGTTTTATCAAGGCAAGCAGTGGCTAAGTCCCCCCACACTGGGTGTGTCGACTCAGGAGTAAGCCCCCCTCCCCACGCTCAGAGTTTTAAAATCCTTGCTTGTTCCCAAATGATTTTTTAAAATTTTTAATTATTTATTATTCTTTTTATTATTCATTTGTTAGGAGCCTTTCATCCTTATGGAGCTCAAGGCAGCTTATGGTATAAATAATTGTTCTTTAAAATGGTTCACTTATAGCACACTTTCTTATGGAGCTCAGGGTGGCTTACAAAACGTCTTGTTAGCAGCCTTTCTTATGGAGGGCAAGGTGGTTTACAAGAGAATGATTATTATTTAAAGCATCTGTTAGCAGACTTTCAAATGGAGCTCAAGGTGGCTTAGAGAATAAATAATAATTATTTAAAACATCTGCCATATGGCAAATAAAGAAATAAATGTAAAACATTTTGTAGCAGCCTTTCTTTCTTGTAGACCTGAAGGTGGCTTGCAGTATAAATAATTATTTAAAACATCTGCCAAATGATAAATAAAGAAATAAACTTTAAAAAATTCTTAGCCTTTCTTATAGAGCTGAAGGTGGCTTAACAGTATAAATAGCTATTTAAAACGTCTTGTTAGCAGCCTTTCTTGTGGAGGGGCAAGGTGGCTTACATTTTGTTGTTCAGTCGCACAGTTGAGTCCGACTCTTCGCGACCCCATGGACCAGATCATGCCAGGCCTTCCGGTCTTCCATCGTCCTTTGAAGTTTGCTCAACTTCAAGTTCGTTGCATCTATGACACTGTCTACCCATCTCATCCTTTGCCGTCCCCATCTTCTTTGACCTTCAATCTTTCCCAGCATCAGGGTCTTCGCCAGTGAGTGCTCCCTTCTCATTGGGTGGCCAAAGTATTTGGGCTTCAGTTTCATTATCTGGCCTTCCAGGGAACAGTCAGGGTTGATTTCTTTTAGGATTGACTGATTTGATATTCTTGCAGTCCAAGGGACTCTCAAGAGTCTTCTCCAGCACCATAGTTCAAAAGAATCTATTCTTCGGCGCTCGGCCTTCCTTATAGTCCAACTCTCGCAGTCATACATGACTACTGGGAATACCATTGCTTTGACCATGCGGACTTTTGTTGGCAGGGTGATGTCTCTACTATTTATCATGCTGTTGAGGTTCGGCATCGCTTTCCTCCCAAGGAGCAGGTGTCTTTTTTTTTTAAAAAAAAAAAAGACCCCGAAGGGGATTTTTTATTGATTTTTTAAACACTACAAAAACTAGAACAGGAAAAAGGGAAAGGGAAAGCTACATATAAGGGAGAAAGTAAAGAACCCACTACTAACTAAAAACCCAAGAGAGGAGATCTCCAACTAGCTTTTTATACTTCATTCAGACTTTTCATCTTTGTACTTCTTATGAACTGTGTCAATCTTTTAACCCTTTTAACCATCCCCAGTTACATTTAATTGCCCAATAACAGTGCCCCCCATCATCCCCTAGAACCAAAGTTCTCAAAGGCACAATTCAGAGTCCTTCAGCCTTTACTT
>NW_015170929.1:430917-434684 GCF_001447785.1 Gekko japonicus | reverse complement strand
CCTTATCCATTTGCACTTGCAGCATCTGATCTTCCAAAGATACAGTTTTCTTTTCCAATTTTTGCACTTTTTTCCTCACTATCTGCGTTGTCTCAGCCATTTCCTTTACTTTCTCAGCATCCTGCTTCATTACTTGAATCAAATCTGTTATTTGCGTTTGTTGAGCAGTAATGCTTGTTGTCATGACTTGCAGCTGCTTTTGTTGTGCAGTAATATTCGCTGTTACAACAAACATCTGTTCTTTAAAGACATTGAGCTGTTCCAGCAGAGGGTGCATGACCTCTGTCATCGCCTTCATCGTCCCACTGGTCGTTTCCGGCTTCGGGGACTCTAGTTTCGCTTTTAAAAGTTTCTCTTTGTCTCTGTCCCTCTTCCCCGCCATCTTTTTCTCGTTTGTTTGCTTTCGCAATAAATTTTAAAGTCTCTGAATACGCGCTTATCTGTATAGCTCGATGGATGAGTACTTCTGGGCAATTTCTTGTTTATTCTTCCACTCCCTCCCCTTTCGCTCAGTGATTTATGGGCATGGGAGGCGTCCCTCCCACCACTCGCTTCTGCCGTTTCGCCACTTCGGGTAAGGAGTGTCTTTTCGTTTAAAAATCAGTTCTCATTTGACTCACATTCATAGTTGGTCTTCCAACCCCTCTTCATTCATCATTTCAAACGCCTGATCTCCTGTGCTTGACCCGGCTAGCTTCACTTGTACCATCAGGTCTCTCGGCTGGACGGACCACTGGAGCAAGGAGGAGCCTCGATTCTCTGGCATTCGGCCAGAGAAGAGGCTACCCCCTCAAAGCTCCTTGGCCAGGTGCCCTTCCCCGGGCTCCGGGGGGGGGGGTTTACGAGCCTGCTCACCCCCTCCGTCCGCCAGAGCACGGGAGGTCCGGGAGGTGAGTCCGTGAGCATGCCGCCATCAACCGGAAGTCCGAGCAGGTGTCTTTTAATTTCATGGCTGCTGTCACAGTCTGCGGTGATCTGGGACCCCAGGAATGTGAAGTCTGTCACTACTTCCACGACTTCCCCTTCTATTTGCCAAGGAGTGATGGGGCCGGATGCCATGATCTTAGCTTTTTTGATGTTGAGCTTCAAGCCCACTTTTGCGCTCTCCTCTTTTACCCTGAGCAAGAGGCTCTTTAGGTCCTCTTCACTTTCTGCCATTAGAGTGATATCGTCTGCATATCTGAGGTTGTTGATCTTTTCCCCAGCAATCTTAATTCCCGCTTGTGATTCATCCAGGCCAGTATTTCGCAGGCTTACGTTACAATAATGATTATTTAAAACATTAGCAGCCTTTCTTATGGAGCTCAGGTTGGCTTACAGTATAAATAATTATTTTAAACATCTGCCATAAGATAAATATTTTAAAAACATTTTTAGCAGCCTTTCTTATAGAGCTGAAGGGGGCTTGCAGTATAAATAAAAGAGAGTGCATAAAACAATTTTTTTTTTAAAAAATCACTATTTATGGACTGCTTTAATTAAATGCAGCCCTCAATAAAATCTCCTACAGCTGCCTCCCAAAGGCTGAAAGTGAGGGGGCTAGGGGCACACGGCTCTGGGGGGGTGATTCTTCCAGGCTGCACCTTCTAGCGTGGTTAGCTAAGCCCTGCTTGCTTGCAGGTAGGAATGTGGATTTTGGTGTTTTTTTAAAAAAGTATTGTGTTTTGATGGGACGTGGTGGTGGAGCCTATGGGAGCAAGCTTGCACGTTTTGCTTCTCAGGAAGGGCATCCTAGTTATGATTAAAGCAGCAGGTTTCCAAAAGGGGAAGGGTAGAGACTAGAACCTCAGTTTTAAAGCAACAGCTTTGTGAACAGTCAAGGCTTGGGAGTATCCCCAAGTGCAGCCTATAACCCCAAGGGGACCGCTGGAAGAAAGAAGTGTGGTGTTGTGGGTCAACAGCTGTTGGTTTGGTTATCCAGGCTGATGGGAGGTGGGGTAAAAGGGTTGTATAGGAGCTATGGGTTGTTGCCTTTGAGGATAGATCAAGGTGGGCGAGCTGTGTTGGTCTGAAGCAACTGAACAGAGTCCAGTGTTTGGGAAGGAATCCTTGCGCACTGCCCCATGGAATTGGCCCTGGTCTCCCTGGATGGAGGAGGGGCTGGGATGTGCCAGTGATCCCTCTAGGACTCTGGCCGGGTGGCTGGCCACGCTCCCAAGTCTGCTGGGGGCGGGGGGCAAGGAGAGTGCCACAGGGCATGTTGCATGCCAAACGTGTGCTCTCTGCTTTGGAGCTGTGGTGCCTGCTTCCCCATGCAGTCAGGGCCAAGCTGCGTGTGGCATCAGGAAACCACGAGGAGAGGGGTCAGATGAGCATGCTTCTCATGTGTCTCTTGCGGCCTCGAGAGGCGAGCAGAGGTGGTTTGCCCTGACCGGCCTGTGCACAGGAGCCCTGCCTTCCGTGGGGGTCTCCTGTCCAAGTTCTGGCCCTGCTTAGCTTCCAAACTCTGACAAGGGCTATTAGGGCTACAATTTGGCAGCAGAAACGAAGTTGGTCCATTCCCAAAATGAAAGCAGCCTTCCCTGTTCCACAGGACACCTTCACTTAGAATGAGATCGAAAGCGTGTGTGTGGGAGATGTTTTAGGACAGCCTTACCTATATATACATATAGTACAGGATCACCTTGTAGACCTAATAAAGTTAGGTGCTGTTGGGTACAACAGGTTCTAAAACCTGTGAAGCACAACTGGGACAGAATCAGGAGTTGGAAGGGACCTCTAGGGTCATCTAGTCCAACCCCCTGCACAATGCAGGAAATGGCCTAATAGGCGAATAGGCTGCACTGTCAGGGGTGTGGCCTAATAGGCGAATGAGTCTCTGCTGTTGGGTGTGGCCTATTATGCTAATACGTCCCTGCTGGGCTTTTTCTACAAAAAGAGCCCCGAGGATAAGGGTATGTAGGAAGACGGTCCGGACCTCTTCAACTCCATGCTGCACTGTATCTAAAGCAGCCACAAACCCAAGCGGCCCGTTAGGCCTTCCAGCGTCCCTCGATTGGAGTGCCTCTCGGACTGCGCTTGAATCTGAACGTCCTCAACCCGGCCTGGGGCAAGCGAAGCGCACGTCCACCGGCAGTCTCTAGGGGGCAGCACCGGACGGCGAACTTGGGGTTCCCATTCCAAGACACACACACACACCCCTCCCCGCTCTGATTTTGCCCGGCGGGCCCTGCCGCTTCCAGTGGCCAGAGTCGTCGTCGGGGGCCTGCGGGGAGGGCCGCCTTGCGTCTGCCTGCCAGAGAGGGGAAGGACAGCGCGCGGACAGGAGGACGGGGAGGGAGTGTGCGCGGTCGGGATCCGCTCGCGCGGCGGCTGAGCGCTGAATCGGTGTCCGTCTTTGCCGCCCGCCCGCCCGCTTCTGCGGCGCCGCGCTCGCTCTGGCCGCGGCTCTCTCCCTTCCCAGCCTCGATCACAGCCCCGGAGAGCAAGCAAGAGAAGCAGCGACAGAGGCGGCGGCGGCGGTCAGGCTTACACGCCCTCGCCCCCTCCTCCTCGGATCGGCGTTGACAGGCAGCGAGCGCAGCAGCAGCAGCAGCAGCAGCCGCCGTCGCCGCCTCCCCGCACGCAGACAGCCCTGCAGGAAGGGAAGCCAAGCACGGGAGGGGGGGGGGCGGCGAAGCAGCCGCCGCGGCAGCAGCAGCAGCAGGAGGCGGCGGGGGCGTCCCTGCCCAGGCGTCATGTGGGTCTGTTTGTGAGCAGGGCGGGGGGAGGCCGATCCCCCTCCCCTCCCCTCCCCTCCCCTCCCGCGCGCCCCCCCCCCTTCCCCA
>NW_015170929.1:401477-430045 GCF_001447785.1 Gekko japonicus | reverse complement strand
GGGTGGGGGTGGGGGGTGCAGAAGACGGGCATCCCAGCGGCAAAGGCCACAGCACAATCGCAGCTGCCCTCCGGAGTGGGGCTTGTAGTTTGCTTTCCCGTGTCTCTTGCCCTGCCTCATCCTCGCAGCCTTTGTGCTCTTGCTGAGACCTTCACTTGCTTGTGAAGGAGGGATCTTGAGCAGTGACCACTTCTCTTTCCGGGAGTCATTTGGTCAGTGGAGGAACCAAGGCTGTGTCCGAGAAGACAGCCAGCAGTGGTTCTCAACTGGGGGGGGGGGCCCTGCAGGGTTTTCACAGCAGTTAGTAAGAATTTGTTCTCTCTCCATCCTCTGTCCCCCTTGAAAGTATGACATCTGCTGTGTCATCTAACAGCAGGGTGCATGTAAACAAGGACAAGTGTCCTCCTTGGGGAAAGTGGGGGTTTTGTTTCTATCATGGTAGGACCCAAGAGTGACTGGTGGGATAGATAAAATCTGAAAGGCTGAGGAGGGCTGAGCACGGAGAACATCACAGGAGGCCTGCCGCGAGTGAGGCCTGCAGGTCTCGGCAGGAGCAGAGACAGAGACAGCAGCGGCCAGAATGGCGAGGGGATGCCGCCTGGGTGTCGTCAGGGATGTCTGTGGGAGCGGGTTTGTTGGGGTCCAGGATATCTCTCTGAAGCAAATACTGCAGAAAAATTCTTCCTATTTGGTAGGGGGAAATTTGACATTCTGCTTCTGTCCATCTTCCCCTGGGAACCTTTCTGATTTTGACCCCAAAGGCTTCATTCCAGAAGCCAGCAGAAAAAAGGGAAAATGGCCAGGATTGCCTGGAGGGGACGGTGATGGACAGAGTCCTCATCAAAGGGGTTCTGGGTTCCCTTTCATGGGAGCACTGCTAAGCCCATCCGGTATTTCATGAGCAAGAAAATGGGTTGGAGGAGATAGGTGATGAGGTGGAACTGTATGCACGCACACACACACACACACAGAGGGAGAAATGTGCCAAATAAATAGGATGCATATATTTTGGTTTTCACAGCGTGTATTCTGTCTATCATCATGGGAAGAGCAATTTTATGACCTAAAAACTTGCCTCGACCTGGATAGCCCCATCTTGTCAGATCTTGGAAGCTCAGCAGGGCCATCTCTGGCAAGTCCTTGGATGGCAGACCCCCCTTGGGATGCCGGGTGGGGGGCGGGGGGCGGGCCTTTTTCAGCCACCTCTCTGACTATCCTCCGGGCCCCCAGGAGGGGTCAGTCTTACCAGAGGTCGCCATGACTTCCAGGTGCACACACACACACCTGCACATATAAAATAAGTAAAAAAAGAAAAACTAAAAATGTAGTATTGTTTGTAGTATTTAATGTAGTATTGTTTGTAGTATTTAATTTAATAATTTAATGGGAAAGCAATGCTGTGAGGATGCTGGTTTCTTTGGCCTGCTGCTCTTGGCACAGACAAAGCCTTGCTCTCGAGGATACAGTGTAGCTGTTCTGGAAGACGGTGCTGCTCGCCCTCAGGCACACCCTGCCAACTAGACAGGCTTGTGGAAATGGCACACTGCTTGGCCCCACAGCACACCCTGCCTTTCGTGAACACGTGTGCCCTTTGGGGGCACTTCCTGCTTTTCACCTGTGCCTCAGAATTTAGGGGACGTTACCGAAAGTGCTGAAGCCGGGAGGATGACTGCAGGCTCCCTGGGTCACCTTGTGGGAAATGCACGTGCAGGGCCACCCCTCGGTGACCACCCAGGATCTGGGCAAATAAAAGGGCCATGTTTCTACACAGGAGGAACATGAGCAGAAGGGCTGCGTGGCGTGGCCAAGGTCACTACCTGAACGGCAGGGATTTCCCTTTGCTTCTGTTCCATCCAAAGGCAGCATTTTATCCTTGCAGCTCTGTCCCCTCAAGAGAGGTTAAGCCAACAGACAGCAGCAACACTTGGTTTCAGCAGTTCAGTGAGTTTTGCAGTCAGGGAAGGATTTGAAATGGGGTTTTCTGCATCCTGGCTTGATGCTCAAATCCACAAACTACGTTGTCTCTGTGTATTGAAGACTGGGCCTGGGAGGCTGTGTGTCTACCCAGATGCTGTAAGGGGGGGGGGGGAGGAGAGTGAGGATGGCACTCAGGGCTGCTGCTCATCATCAGAACCCGTTAGCCTCCCCTCTGCCAAGAGGCCCAACATGAAACCGTGCAGAGCAGAGACAGGGGTCAGGAAAAGAAGCTCTCTGTAATCCCTATTGGGCAGGAAGCACTGGTATCAATGTGCTTCCTGCCCTTGCAACGTTCTGACTGGCTCCTCCAAGCTGTGTAGCAGGGTTTTTCCCCCTTGGTCCCTCCCACCCCAGTCAGAGTGCGGCCTCAAAGAAGAGCTGTGTGCATGTCTGCTGCTGCTGTCAGGAAGTGGTGTCACCTGCGGGTGTAGACCAGTTAGATGTGCTTTAGCGTAAGCAACTGCTGCACAGTACATGAGTAGGGGCAACCCATGTCCCGACTTCAGTAGCCGCTGCTGCAGCCCTGCTCTTTGTTTACAGGGTCTTTCTGACCTCCCTCTGTGTATGTCACAGCCAGAGTCGCCTGACACTTATGAGAAGGCAGAATCCGCTGGCATTACTACAAATTGTTGGTTGTCCTGTTAAGGAATCAAACCGCTTCCTGTGTGTTTGTTTCCTTCTTCTTTGCTTGGCCATGAAGGCAGCCAGTGTTCCCCAAAGTATTGGAGCCAGGCTCTCAGAAGAGGTTTCTAATTCACAAGGGCTTAAAAAACAAAGAAACAGTAAAAGGGCCATCCAAGCCTGCGCTCTCCCTTGATGCCCAAGGATGCTTGCAAGCAACTTCCACTTCCTCCCCAATGGCCTTTCAGCAAACAAGAGCATTGTCAACAGCTGGCTGATTATTTTTAGTAGTGACTGCCTTTCATTAAGTGGCTGTGCTAGGAGAGCTGGAGAGAGCCAGCACTCTAGATAACCCACTGCTGTATCTACCGCTGTCCTTTACTAAGTGGAAAACCAAGACAAGACTTAAGGAGCCACAGTCAGTTTGCTTTAAACCCTCAGGATATAACCCCCCCCCCCCAAGCAACATTGACTCTTCCAACTTCTGCAAGTAAAAGGACATGCACAGTTGATAAGAGCTCCATAAGCCAACCAAAGTTCTCCCATGTGATTTTTCTGGCATGCCTGAACGTACCTGTTTCTTAAGAGAACCAGCCTGTGACATGTTTCCCTACCTAGTTGTATATGGAGTAGATTCTTACTGGCCACAGATGACCAGAGACGCTTTCCCCATGTGTGCTTCCGCCCTGTGGTGACTCCCCCGCCCCCGTCAAGGGGGGTAAGGCTTGTGAAGAGAGCCAGTTGGGTGTCGTGGTGAAGTGCACAGAGGACTCTAATCTGGGAGAGCCGGGTTTGATTCCCCACTCCTCCACTTGCACCTGCTGATGTGACCTTGGGCCAGTCACAAGCTCTGGCACAGCCGTCCTTGAAAAAGAGCCGTTTCTGTCAAGAGCTCTCAGCCCCAACCACCTCAGTCACTGTGTGTCTTTCTGTTGTGGGGAGGGGAAGGGGAAGGAGTTTGTCAGCCGCTCTGAGACTCCAAGTGAAGGGGGGGTATAAATTCAATCTCCTCTTCTTCTTCTACCTGACCAAGAGACTGTGAGGATACCCAAAGCATGAGCATTAATGATATTGCTATGAGATCTCCCCACCCCACCCCAGAGGTAGTTGTCATGGAGATACGGGAGATGTATTATCCCAGTTCCATAAGAGCACCAAGCACCAGAAATGCAGCCAGCCAGCTACCCTTCTTCCACTGAGAAGTCTGTCTTTTCCTTGCACAAGAGAAATCGTTGCTGTTTTGCCATCCCTGGGCAGAAGAGCACTCAGGCCAGCCTCAGGCTGTATCATCGTAATGCAGAGTTGAGGTTCTCTCATTTTACAACCCCGGCTAAACAGTGACATAAAGATCACCCCCCCCCTTTAAGGACAATGCGGTTGCCTTTTGTGCTGAGGCCGTAGCCCTCCTTGTGTTTCAGCCGGCATTTAAGGCCAAACAAGTGCCTGTTTGACCATTCAGGAAGAAGTGGGTAAAGCTTTTTTTGGATTGTTCCTCTTCAGGCTGCAAGTGGGAGATGATACATGTTTGAATGCCTCCCTGCATACAGAAAAGTAGCGAACATAGTGGGGTGAAGAGGCACATCTCCAACATGCTAATTTTGTATGTGAAGGGACTTCCCTCCCCCCTGCAGCTGAACAATTCAGGAAAGGCTTTCCCACTCAATTCTGACACTTGTGTAACTGGCCCCTGTGTGTGTGTGTGTGTGGGGGGGGTGTTGCATGGTTGTTTCCATCACTAACTGTAAGAAAGTGCACAATATGAGAGAGACCAGCTAGCACAGTAGGTGGATCCTGCATTCCCTGCTGCATCAGTCATCCTGTCCACTGCAGCCAGCCCAGCAACACAGGAGCTGCATCAGTCAGGATGTGAACTGGGCATGTCAGAAACACTGACTCAGCAGAGTTGTACTGATATGCGGGGCATCGTGATTACAATCAATCACATTTACTTCATAAACCAAAGGAATTAGTTTCAAGTAAACAAGGATGGAGTCAAACTGTTGAAAAGTACAAAAATAACCCATTGCATTTAGTGTGATTTCTAAATAAATTTGGCTAAAATTCAGGTAAAAGAACCCTAAGGTGTTTTTTGAAAGATTTTTCACAAGCAGAGCATAAGTGTTCACACCTGAAAGCCCTGGAAAAGCCCAGCTGCCTGTGCGGTGTTGCTACAAAGTTTCTGCATAGAAGCTGGTTCTGTGTGCATCACTTCATAAATTAATGTCTATTAAGGAAATCCAACCATAGTCCAACTTGAAAGAGGGCAGATGGCTTCACGACAGAGCCCCGATCCTTTGTAATATATTAGCCCAGCACGGCACTGTAATGGTTAGATCACCTACTGCATTTTGCAAGCTGCCAACTTGGAATGTTGCAAGCTCATCTCTGAGTTTAATTGGTGTATTTTTCAACCCCTGAAAAGGCAGGTTCATTCTTAACTAGGGAGACAGTACTCTTAGCTAGCTTCTCGCTTACCATCTTGGGACTTTCAGCATCACTTTCCTTCCCCAGATAAACAAATGTTGCATTTACCAGAACGGATGGATTCAGGACAGCAGCCCTGAGATCTCACATATTTATCTCCTTACCTGAAGGCTAGGAACCCTATTTACCCTTAATCAGACCTGCACTTTCTTGCTGAAGAAGAAAGGCCAGTATTGTCCAAAGGCTTTTTTAATGGGCTTGTATTGCGAACCTCCCAGACACAGATTAAATTCTATCTGACCTCTCCTTTAAGGCAAGTAACAAACCTCTTTTCAGTCACCTACTGGTCTCAGAGACTGCCTTTCTTTTCTTCCTGCTCCTGGGTCCAATTAGGTGCAGGTAGAGACAAGAGGCTGTCCTTCAAAGAGCTAGTTGCCCATAACCTATGAATGAAACCAGGGGTACCCAGTGCTGGATACCACATCCCAACATCTGGAATAAAGAGTCTTCATGGTCTCCTCTGAAGATAGTGCTTATTTTGATTCCCTAAGAGAAGAACCTGCAAAGCTAAAGAGGTGCTTTCCTACTAACCTGCTTATGTGCCTTGTCTCTTGGCAGCATCCGCAGTGTTATGCAGAAATACCTGGAAGACCGGGGTGAGGTGACCTTTGACAAGATATTTTCTCAGAAGATTGGTGAGTAAGAGACCCTTTCACACATCAGCTAACAAGCTTTCTTCTGCACGATCAGATGCAGAAGAGGGTTAGGGTTTCTGTGCTTTTCATAGGAGAGGGACTTTGTCAGGGTGCAGCTTGTCATGTTACAGGACTGGAACAGAAAGAAATTCTGTCTCTGGGAAAAAAGAAGTCATATTTTTCTTTGCATCCCAGGCTGCTGATGTCATGGTCTCAAGGAGATGAACTGAGAGCTGTGCAGATAAATTGGGGGAGGGGAGAACTGCTGAGGTTCGTGCAGAAATTCTGCTTCCTCTTTGCATGTGCTGCAATGGTTCCTGTTCCATTCTTCGTTCAGGGGACCAGGACATTTTCCCACTTGAGGGGCATTGGGAGCAAGATTGGTGGTGCTTGATTATGGGCAGCAAAAGTTCTTCCTAGCGCCTCTGCTACCATAGAACCTCAGTGGCCTCCTCTGCACAAGAAGTAGGATGTTCCTAGGTGCACTTTCCCCCATTACTGTAGTCGTGGGAGAAGCTGCACCTGTGAGAATTTCCCCTTCTAGATAATTGCTTGGTTGAAAAGCATTTTTACTCTGCCTTCCCATACAAACATCACCAAGATGCCTTTATGCAACTCTTGTAGAGGCAAGAGCCTGTCCAGCCTTACCTTTATGAGGTGGGGGTGTCCCCCCCTCCCCCGATAGAGCACATGAGCAACAAAGGCTTTTTCTCATGTATACATGAAAGGGGAGGCTGTCTACTGAATCCCTGTTTGTCATGTTTTTAAAGATAAGTAATGTTGGGTCCTTGTTATGATGACTACTGGGATCATGTATCTTGAGGAAAATTCAGGTTAGAGAGAGGGTAACGGCTAAGGACTGGCTAGGTGACACTGGACTGTTGTCCACACTGAGCCTAGAATTTGCTTGCAGTGCTGTTTCCCTCTTTCTGTTACTATACCCCGCCCAACAGGAAACGCTGTTGCTTCCTCTTGTACTCACAGCCACTTGTGGTTTCCGCATGAGATACCCTGCTTTCACCCCCCCCCCCTCAAACATGTTCTCTCCTCTTTCCGTGGTTGCTTTCCCAACTGCCACTGTGCCCTTCTTCCCCTCTCACCTGAGATTGGTACATGCCTAGTTTGGGGAAAGTAACAACATCAGGAGCCATTTGGCCACAAACTGGAGTGAGTGCTGGGAGGGAGTCAGCCAGGGAGGGAGGGGGGGGGAGGGAAGGAGGGAAGGAAGGTGGTGTATGCATGAGAAGTCAGCGTATGCTCCCCAAGTGTGGAGAGCAGAACCTATTCAACTACTCCTTTATGGTTGCCATAACTGGTATTGATGAGACTCGTATCTGCATTGTACACATTTGTTTTACTTCGCACACTTCAAAGTCACTAAAGGCTGCCGTAAAGGTAAAGGTTCCCCTTGCTCGAAAGCCAGTCAAATCCGACTCTAGGGTTGCGGTGCTCATCTCTGTTTCAAAGCCGAAGAGCCAGCGCTGTCTGAAGACGTTTCCGTGGTCCTGTGGCCGGCATGACTAAACACCAAGGCGCACGGAACGCTGTTACCTTCCCACCGAAGTGGTACCTATTTATCTACTTGCAATTTCTTGCTTTCGAACTGCTAGGTTGGCAGGAGCTGGAACTAGAGACGGGAGCTCACTCCGTCATGCGGCACACTCGGGTCTCGAAATGCTGAACTACCGACCCACAGCCTGCAGTTCAGCATCTTAACCACTTGAGCCACCGCAGCTCCTTAAAAAAGGCTGCCTTACCCATTTTGAAAATTGCATTTACATGCACTAATGTATGTACTAGGAAGCTGTGGTCAGTTGCGTGCTATGGTCTAGAAGTAGAGTTTCTTCAGGTCTTTCCATGGAAGTGCCTTTACAGAAATTTTATATCATGTACCTCTGATTAGTCATGATTAGCCTTGACAGGGGAACTCAACAAATGTGTGCAATATGGCTGCCTCTCATCTTTTTACCAGCTCTGTTGCTGTGCTTTTAAACAGCAGAAATGCAAGAGGTGAAGCTTCACCTGGCATGGAAATGAACTGGTGGGAAATGTTTCTTTTTTGTAATTTCTGTATGCTGGACACTGATGGGGGGGGAGGGGGAGATACTGGGGGCGAAGTAATGAAACAAACCTAGTAGGGAATTTGTGATCTCCAGTAGTATTTTATGCAGCTTACAAAACTAAAATTGTCCCTGTAGAAGTACAAATATTTTAAAGGCTCTAGTTAGAAATTTCAGGTATCTTTGTCTAACTTTCATGGTTCAAAGTTAAATGAGATGATAACAGTTGCCAAACTGTGTACACACAGGGGCTCTTTGCCTTTAATATTTCTTTATTTATGTTATTTATACTCTGCTTTTCTCACTGGGACTCAAGGCGGATCAACACAGAGTGAGTCAGTACAATCAACACAATGGGACATTCAATAAACAGAATAGGATTTGGGTTGTAGAGCCATATAGAAATGAAACTGAAGCAATGCAAATAGTTAGCATGGCACATTAAATTAAGCAAAATTACACAGTAGGATCCAACTTAAAACAAACTATACACAGTAGGATACACCACAGTCCCTAATAATCTATCCAAGTAACTTTGTGAATAATTTTGTACAGTGCAACCTATTATTTGCATAGAAAAGCCCTCTTGAGTAATTAAGTTTTGCATAGTTTGCAGAAAGCCAGGAGAATAGGAGCCTTCCTTTTTAAAAAGCATTTTTAAACTTTAATAATATATCCCCCCAAGAAAAAAATACAGCATTTACATATCTCAAAAGAGGAGGAAAAGGAGAGTCTTACTTCTATCTCTCTAAACTCCAGAAAGATTTTTAAAAGGTCTTGACAACAATGAAAAAATATGGGTAACTTTAGAAAGAGATTTTGAGGTGTGCAGCATCGATTTGAGCCATTTCATACCACAGTTGCAGGCACTAAACATGACAACTCAGAGCAAGTCCAGTACAAAGACACAATTTCCCATGATGCCTGCAATACACAACACTCACTGGAGGGGGAAGAGCACGGGGGGGGGGGGGGGGAGACCAAAAGGGGGGGGGGGGGGGGGAGAGACAGCAAAATCGAGTTCCTGGCAGAGAAGACAGCTTATTTTCTGAACACAGCTTTAGTTGAAACGAACCCTTAACAGCGAGGGAGGCTACCTAATACGGGCTGTGGTCACATGGAGCATTAGGCACGCTAGAGAGACGGAAGATAGGCGGATTTTCCGGGCGGAGTCTCACCGCCACATCTGGGAAGCGTAGAGCTCCCATGGCTCACCCGAGGCTTCACTCCGAAGATGTGCGGTAAAAAACTAGTACCTCGGAGGTACTAGTTTCCGGAAACCGCGGGACAAGGGCGGGCATGTGATCGCGTTTCCGGTGGAATCCCATGGCATCCGGCGCCTGCCCATGTCCCCTCGCAAAAAGGTTTTTCTTTTCAAGTGTCCTCGGGATGTGCACAAGCACCCAATGGGGCATGCGCACACGTCGGTGTACAGAAAAAACCCCACCCGTTTGCCGTGGCGTGCCGCTTTTTTGCCGCACCACAGGATTGTGGTGTGATCAGCACCTCCCTCCTACCACGGGACCTCCACAGGACCTCCATGGGATGTCTGCTCGCGCAACCGCGCGTTATTTTGCCCTGGGGCAAACAGCCACGCTTCCCCCCCCCCGCATTTTTCTGCCTGTATGACAGCAGCCACGTTTGCCCAAATGCTGTCCCCACCCTGGAAAGAGATCTCTCCCCTACTTTCCCCCAGCTGGGAAAGATTTCTCAAAAAACATTTTTCAAACTCCCAAAACAAAATCAGTAGATTAAAGCATAAGTAGATACCTCATTGAAAATGTCGCGACAGTGTGTGACTGCAATAAAAAAGGCCAATGCTATGCTGGGGATTATTAGGAAGGGTATTGAAAACAGATCAGCCAATGGGGTGACATGATTGAGGTTTATAAGATTATGCATGGGAAAGAGCAGGTAGAGAAAGAGGTACTTTTC
The DNA here is from genome assembly GCF_001447785.1 of Gekko japonicus. Classification (NCBI taxonomy): domain Eukaryota; kingdom Metazoa; phylum Chordata; class Lepidosauria; order Squamata; family Gekkonidae; genus Gekko; species Gekko japonicus. The sequence goes on along the minus strand of NW_015170929.1, from coordinate 420,333 downwards.
TCCCTTTCTCACAATACAGGAACTCGTGGGCACTCCATGAAATTGCTGAGCGGTCGGGTTAGAACGGATAAGAGGAAGTACTTCTTCACCCAAAGAGTGATTAACACATGGAATTCACTGCCACAGGAGGTGGCAGCGGCTACAAGCACAGACGGCTTCAAAAGGGAATTAGATAAGCCTATGGAGCAGAGGTCCATCAGTGGCTATTAGCCACAAGGTATAGATAGGGACTCTGGGGCAAGTGATGCTCTGTCTTCTTGGTGCTGGGGGGGTCAACAGTGAGAGGGCTTCTAATGTCCTGGCCCCACTGGTGTCCGAATCCACAGCTGTCAATCAAATACACGTTTGTAGCAAAGTAATATTTATTGAAGCCATGAAGAAACTGGAACAAGTTCACTGTTTGGAATAACCAGAAAGGTCGGGCACAGAATAATAAAGCCATTTCAAAATAGCAATAACCAATAGACTTGGCTCCCGCTCGCGCGGTTGGGCTGTCAAACTCGCGCCCAAAGCCTGAGAACAAACGTCTCCTAAAAGATAAACAATTAAACACTTCTCACACTCTAGTTCATTACAGACCAAGCGAAGCCGACTTTCCCCACCTGTGATCTTGCTGATTACGATAGTATAAAGCAACACTAGCGTATATCGAAAGGAATGCATGAGACATAGAAATGAGCCCTTCAGAAGACTTACAGACATGCGCATGAGGATCTGGTTATGAACTGCAATGGGGGGGGGGAAGGGAAAGACATACAGAACACATTGGCAGCTCTCTGACAACTGGTGGACCTCCTGATGGCACCTGGTATTTCTGGCCACTGTGTGACACAGAGTGTTGGACTGGATGGGCCTTTGGCCTGATCCAACATTGGCGTCTCTTATGTTCTTATGTTATCACATCCACGCGACTGCTGTCATCTGGGGACAAGTGGACCGACCTCTCCACGAACTTCATCACTCGAACCACAAAGTAGGAGAGCTCCTCAGGGTTCCCGTCAAACGTGGCCTCGATGAGGTCCTTCGGGCAATGGATCACCTGGCCTCTCGGGCTGGCAGGTTGGAGCGCTGGAACCGGGGCCTCCCCCAGGGCCGGCCTGGGCACGTCCCCAGGCTGTGGCTGTGCCGGGGGAGCCGGTGGGAATCACATGGAACAGGCCCTCCAGATCCCTTTGCAGTTGTCGCCTTTCCCGATCCGCCATCTCCATTCGGTGGGCCAGTTCCAGTCCCTCTTCCGGGGACATGCGCCCTCACCTTGGATCGCTCCGTTACCCACAGGGCCGGCGGTGGTTCGAAGGAGGCCCCATTTGGGGGAAAACCTCCAGCGGTAAATCCCAGGTCGAACCTGCTGTCTCTCCCGGGGCCCTGCGTAAGCATATAAGTCTCTGCAGTGAAATCCGGGTTGAATTGACCCCACCTGGAGCTTGGACGATAATCCAGGCCGGGCAGCAGCCGCGGCCCCGAGGGGGTCGGGAACACCAGGGTTGATGTCGTCTTTGGGACGGTTCCCTTCTCAGCCACAGTCACCGGTGGCTTGGTGGTCACTGGTGTCACCTGCTGGGTTGGGATAGGGACAGGGATTTCCTCCTCTCCCTCCCCCTCCTTTTCCGAAGGGTTCAGTTTCTCCTCTCCGGCGCTCATCTTGGTTAGGGAGAGAGGCGCGTAGATAGAGAATGAAGGATTCTTAACAGAACGTCAGAACCCACAGCCAGCAACGTAGTACACGCTTATCAGGACTCCGGGGCAAGTGATACTCTGTCTTCTTGGTGCTTGGGGGGGGGGGGTCAACAGTGGGAGGGCTTCTAGTGTCCTGGCCCCACTGGTGGGCCTCCTGGTGGCACCTGGTATTTCTGGCCACTGTGTGACACAGAAGAGTGTTGGACTGGATGGGCCTTATGTTCTTAATGGGGAAAACCCTACCTTTTACCCTACCCCTGGAATAAGAGGCAATAAGCGATATGTAAGCACAATGTACTCCCACTTTTATGTTTAGAAGATGTGATATATGTTTGTATATATGTAGGTCCTTGTCAATGTAGTTAAAAAAAATAAAAAAACTTAAAAAAAATAAGTTCAAGAAACTAACCATCCATCCTGCCCCAAGAAAGAGTAAGAAGGGAATCACACACAGGCCCCAAATACTAGGGTAAGGAGGAGCAACTTCATACTTAACAACGTCTAAGGAAGAAAAGTGGGGGATTAACAATAAGCCTGGCAGGGGAAGAAATAACTTAACTTGGCCAATTAGATGTTACTTTTCCCGCAAGTTTACTATGGGAACCTGCGTGGGAGAATAGGAGCCTTCCTGACCCCCTCAGGCCGGCCACTGTTTTCATCAGCACAGAGGTGCATGATGTTAAAAAATCCCACACTTGTCGATTTCTGGGTTGCTGTTAAAGACACAGAGCGCATGCCCATAAAAACAAAATGTGTTCATGGCCACTGGTTTAGGTGGCTTTTCCAAAAGGATTAGACACATCCATGGGAGATGAATGCCAGCTATTAGCCAGGACAACAGAATGAAACCCCCACTTTTGGTAGCAAAAAAGCTTTCAGGACCAAATAGTCTGATCTTTTTTCTGCTGTCAAGTCACAGCTGATTTAGGGCAACCCCTCCTGGGGCTTTCAAGGCAAGAGACGCTCAGAGGCGGTGTTGCCCTCGCCTGCCTCTGTGTAGCAGCGACCCTGGGCTTCCTGGGCGGCCTCCCATCCAGATACTGACCGGGGTCGGTCCTGCTTAGCTTCCAAGACCTGACGAAATCAGGCGAGCCTGGGCTATCCAGGCCAGGGCTCACGTGAGGACAGCCATCACCAATCGTGTGTCTGCTTCGTTGGCTATCATTTTGTTTCTGGGTATGAGTCAAAGGGCTGGCAATGACCTCGAGCAACCTGGAGGACCAGGGCAGCTGAAGGACCAGGCCGCCACCACCACCGCCTGGCTGGCTGGCGCCCTGCTCTACAGTGATCAGTCCGAGGAAGCAGAGTGGCTGTCCTGGGTGGGGCCTTCTCCGGTGCCCAGACTATGGAATCTCTTCCTCTTCAGGTGACAGGTTCCGACTGAAAGCTGCTCTGTAGCTGCCATGTTGTTGTTTTATCATTTACATGCTGATTCTGCTGCCGCTTCTGATGTGTGCATCTTTAATTCTTTTAAAGCTTTCTGGGTGACCTTGGGCCGGTCACACACACTCAGCCTGACCTGTCTCACAGGGTTGTTGTGAGGATAAAACGGAGGAGAAGGGAAGGGTGGCAGCCACTTGGGGGCACAAATGAAGAAGACAAAGTCATCGTTCTCTTGGCAGGATGTCCGGGTGCCACATAGAGAACTTGCATATGCCTTTAACATTGTACCAATGAAATGGGAGACAACACAGATGCAATTTTTCTTACCTCATTTTTCTATGGGTCCCTTTCGTCATCCTGCTCCTTTGGCTGTTTTTAATCAAAACCAGAGACCTGTTCTTACTAAGGCAAAGAAAGGGACTAAAAGCTGCATTGTTTTCTGCTTTCTTAGTACTTACCGGAGGTACAGGACAGGGCTCAGCAGCAGCCCTACTGGCTACTGTACCTGGGAAGGTCAGGGCAGCCGCTTGCCCAGTCTTGAAAGTAGAGTGCTGGAGTTGGACTAGAATGACATTGGTCTTGTTCAGCAAGGCAAGTCTTCTTTTCTTAAGATGGCAACAACACAAAAAATCCCCCGTGTTTTCAGCATGATGCTCCATGTCAGACAAACAGCCCCGTAGCTAACAACGTTTTGCTCGGGGGGGGGGCAATGTTTTGCTCGGGGGGCTTGCCATTATATGTCTGTGTAAGACTTGCCTTGCTGAACAAGACCAATGTCATTCTAGTCCAACTCCAGCACTCTATTTTCAAGACTGGGCAAGCCGTGCCATGCTCATACTTCTAAATAATAACTAAATAATAAATACAAGTGGTTTATTGCATATTATAGTCCTCACATATGTATTCTCAACAAGAAGGACTATAAATTCAAGAACTTCCGGTCTTCTGCCGTCCTCTGAAGTTTGCTCAACTTCATGTTCGTTGCATCGATGACACTGTCTAACCATAAATACAAGTGGTTTATTGCATATTATAGTCCTCACATATGTATTCTCAACAAGAAGGACTATAAATCCTCTGTATTTTAATGTATTTTAGTGTATTTCTTTTTCAGGATAGTAGAATTCTGAATGTATGCAATAGATATTAGAATGTCTGTTGACTGTTCACATGTACGTTTCTGCCATCGCCTTCAACGCACTCCTGCCTGGCGCCGGTCCAGGACACCGGCAAGCAGGGCCGGCTCACCCGCTAGGTGAACTAGGCATTCGCCTAGAGCGCCGGGCCCTGGATGGGGTGCCGAACTGTGCCTCCCCCCCGCCAAAAGCCCCCGCGTGCCATTACTGCTCCCTCTCTGGTGGCGAGCGTTTTGCAAAACTGCGGGACCCTACCAGGAGCAGAGGCGGAGGAAGAGGCTGTCCTGGATAGGGCACTTCGCGGCAGCTGCTGGGGAGGGTGGCCGGCGAGGTGTAGGGTGCGAGCTGCGGCAGCAGCGCCCGGGCAGCCCTTCAGCACCAGCAGCAGGCAGAGCACAGCGGCCAGTCCCCCGAGCAGAATGGCATGGAGGCCAGCCAGAGGGCAGCGGAGGCATATTGCAGGCCAAGCGGCGCGGAGGGAGTGCAGGCCACCACCTCCTGGCGGCAGCTGAGCCACCACAGCGAGAGAGGCGGGCTGGCGGCCGCCTACTGGGGAGCAGCAGGAGGCGTCCCCGTACAACCAAGTGACGGGGGAGGCAGGAAAAGGAATTGCCGGCCAGCCTCGGCCTCCCCTCACCTGGGCTCGCCGGCTGGCAATGCCCGGCAGAAGACAAGGAGGCGCCTCTTGGCGCCTGCATGGAACGCGGCGTATGGTGCAGCTCGCCAAGAGGCGGACTTCCCCCGGGAGCGTGGGAGGGGCAGACCAAAGGGCCCCTTGCCCACCCCGGCTGGGCTTCTCCGAAGGCAGTGAAAAGGGGGGGATTATTCTTTGGCGGATTCACGGAGACTTCCTTCTCTCCAGGCCCCACCTGGAGGTTGGCAACCCCATAATTGGTGGGCACACGTGGTGGGACGCCAGACGGTAGCCCCACCAAGGGCGCAAAAAAGCCTTGGGCCGGCCCTTCCGGCAAGGCAAGGCAAGCGTCCAGGCTGCTGCCGCTGCCGCAGGGGAGAAGGCTCGGACTCGGAGAGGATTACCCACCGCTGACCCCCCCAGCCTTGGAAGGGCGGTGATGGGGGGGCCAGCAACAAGCCCACCCCACGTGACCTGCCCCACCCCCCGAGGCGGCGAGGACAGGAGCCCTGCCCAACTGGTCTCCAGGGGCGGAGGCCGGGCAGGGGAGAGAGCAGGGAGCCTCCTCCTCCTCCTCCTCCTCCTCCTCCTCCTCCTCACGGGAGCCCGGCTGGCCGTGGCAGGGAGGGCGGCAGTCAGGTGCCCAGGAGAGAGGCACGGCGGGCGGCAGGTGTCCCCCCCTCAGCAGCCCTCCCCTCTGCCCTCCAGGCACCTGAAAGGTTGGCTGGGGCAGCAGCAGGCGGCGTGGAGTCACCGGCTCCTGGGCTGAGGGCAGCGAGGGTGGGGTGGGGGAGCTGAGGATTGAGGAGGGGCCTGTAAGATCATGGGGGGGAGGCGCTCCCCATGGGCTACAGGCTTGCAGACAAATTTCCCTTACAGGTTTTATTGGTACGAGGAATGGAATACAGAAACAGACTTTCCAGGAACTGCTGGTTCAGACAGGGGCAACTGTCTGATTTACAGGAGGGTGCATCAGTCCCTAACTGCTGACAATTGTATGTATTTTTTAGGGTACTTGCTATTTCGAGACTTCTGCCTGAATCAGATGGAGGAGGCCAAGCCACTGGTGGAATTCTATGAAGAGGTGAGGCCTTTTATGTGTGAATGAGAGAGAGAGAGAGAGAGAGAGAGAGAGAGATCCATCCCAGTTGCATTATAGTTGCACCCAGATTGCTTTCTCTGACCTGGGATGCAGAAGGTTGAATTCCCTAGGACACTGTGGCAAAAGACCATTTGCCAAAATTAATTTGGGGATGAGGATCCCTTTCCAGTAGTGAGGAGGCCTGTTCCAGAAGGGACGAAAACAGACCTAAACGTGGGGAAGGTGCATCCCACACCCACCCCACCTTTGCTCCCTTCTTTCCCCCTTCCCCCCCCCCCCCCCCGGGGGGGGGGAGCTTTCCTCCATTTATTTTTATTCCCCTTTTGCAATTCTTTTGCAAAATGAGGAGGAAAGTATGATATTTGGCTCTGTCTCCTGTGGCAACCATTTTGAGGTGGTGCACCATCCTCTCTCCAAATTCCAAAGGTGCCCACAGGCTCAAAAAGGATGGGGACCTCTGAGCTACCTACTTGTAGCTGCTGAGTAGGAAAGAAGGCTTGATGATTCTATACAATCTTCCTTGTTCTCCATTCAAGAAATATTTGTGTACAGGTTTGTCGTTTGAAGGTTCTTGGGTTACAGTGGGCTCAAATCCTGATGCTGTAGCAGTCATAATGGAACCAGAACCCCACCATTGGGCAGCCAGGTTTTGAAGCTTTGGCCTAGTGCCATTGTGGGTGCTAGTTCTGCACCAAGCCGGGGCAAATAGCAGGGCTCCTCCACTGGTGCCCAGGTAACTCCAGGTGCATAAGAAAGGCATCTGAAGCTCTCCATCTTGGTAGCTGGTTCCCCTCCAGAACCTTCTTCCACCATTGTGAGTGCTAAGTCACCAGACGCTTTGTCTTCAAGACGGTTGGAGTATGATTTCCTCTCCTTTTCTCTGCTTTCCTTCCTGAATTTGATCCTCCACATCCTTTTACCCAGTCACCACTGATTAACTTCTCCATCCTCTGTATCAGGCTGGTCAGACCCATTGCCAGGTGGTCCTTCCCTTTTCTTATCGTATTTAGAGAGTCCTCCCTTCCTATCTGAAACTCCTTCCCTGCTTATTCTACAGCACCTCCTGGTTCTACCTGGGCAACTTCTGACCTGTCTCCTCTAGGTTGGTTTACTGTGGACTAGCCAGAAAACCTGGTTTTGGAACGTTAATTGGGCCCTAGCTTAAAGTAACACAACCAGACATTAGGACTGTGCAAAACATGAATTGTTGTATCATTGCAATTACTTTCTGTCTTGTATTTTTGTCTTTATTTCCATTCTGTATCTTGGATAGGGCGTTAAAGTTGCTTGCTGGCTAAGTGCTTTTCTCCCTATCATCTCTTCTCAAAGATTTATTGTGCCAGGCTGGGAACTGTGTTTACAATAGAATGAAGATATCTTTTGTGTGGAACTTGGGTTCTGGGTTTTCACATGTAGGTATAGTTGTGAGGTCCTCCCTGGCCACTGGTGGGGAGTGAGGGAGTAGGGTTGCCTGACTCCAGGTTGGGATTTGCTGTCTCCCCCCCCCCCCCCCCAGGTGCACATCCCTCTCTCCCTTTGGGGTGCGAGGTGAGCCGATGGGAAGGGGTGTGCTGTGGAGCAGGCACCCAGAAAGCCATGCTGGGGGGGGTGGCGGCGGCGGCAGGGGCCTCGCTGCACCCCTGGGAGCTCTGCGCCCTAGGCCGTAGCCCTAGTTGGCCTGGTGGAAGAGCCGGCCCTGCTCCCCCCACTACCCTTCTCTATCAACATTCCCCCCATTTCTCTTTGCCGTCCTCCCCTCGTTTCCTTGACCTCTTCAGCTGCAGGCTGACTGATGAGAAAGGAGGAGGGGCGTTTTAAAAGGTTAGCTGAGCCAGAAACTACAAGGGGCTGGGAGAGGAAGCTCGTTCGCATCCTGGTCTCTGTAGCTGATGGCTCAGCTGCCCTTTTAAAACTTTATCCCAACTTTTAATTGTTCATGGGAGAAGCAGCTGTGGAGCTGGAGGGAGGGAAGCCAGGTAGCCTCACACACCCCACCTCTGGCGCTGCTTCTCCCTGAAGTCTGACACATTAGAAGCTGGGAGAAAGTCTTAAAAGGGCAGCTGAGCCTGCAGCTGCAGAGATGGGGATGAGACGTCGCTTCCTCTTCCACTCCTCTGTAGTTACTGCTCACTGCTTTTTCCTCCCTCTGTCCCTGCAGCAGCAGCAGCAGCAGCAGCAGCAGCAGCAAGGGCTCTCTGAGTCACTGCCTGCTTCTCCCTCCCACACACACACACAGCAGCGGCAGCAGCGGCAGTGCCCCCCTGCCTGCCTCCTCTCCCTCCACAGTGGTGGCTGGCTGCAGGGTTGCCATGTGGGCAGCAGGACCACTGGCAGTCGGCAGAGCCCTCTGGAACGGCAGTGTTGGTGGTCCCGGTAGCCGCTGCGAAGGCAGCTGCAGCAGGGCCCTCTTCTGCACATGTGCACAGAGAACATTTTTGTTTGGGGAGGATTTAAAAAAACACACAACAGTCTTTGTTTTTTAATGTTTTTGGATTGTTCTGCAAACTTGGAGGTTTGCCCAAGTTTGGAGGAAAATCTCCTTTCTCTCAGTGTGGGCCCGATCGGTGAATTTAGGTATCCGCAGATCTGCCCGCCCTTGAGAAATACTGCCTTGTATAGCTGGCACGTTTTGGTTATTAGGATTTAGATTGCTAGACTGCAATTCAGGAGGTTCCCCACTGTGCCTTTAAATTCTTGACCGGTAATCGTGGGTCCTTCTTGCCCATTTTCCTCCTGGTACTTTTGTCTCTGGAGTCCTGTATATTACAGCAGGTGAGGGAGAGACCAACCAATAGGAGTGGGTGGGGGAGAGAAGGCTCAGCTATTTTGCTTTCCTATTTGAGAGAGAATGTAAAGATACAGGGGGAATTTCTGGGTTGTGACCTAGCAACTCTAGTTACTGTGTGTGGCATAGTTGCCTGCCAAAATCCTGAAAGACCTTGCCTTTTGGACAGAGGATGTGGAGACAAAAATAAAAATGGGTAAAAGTCTATATTGAAACAGTCAAAGGCTGGAAAAGTCTGCTATGCACTATTTTCCTTACTGTGTAACCCGCTAGATGGTTTTAGACATATACTGTCCATTTTTGTCTCAGTTCTAAAATAAAAATAGATTTAAAGTAAGAAAATTAAGTTCTTGCTTTGTAGCTTCTGTGCACTGCACTCCCTGTAATCTCCTGCCCCTCCTGTCCCTTTGACCTTGCTTCCTCGTTGTCCCCACCAATCAGCCACTTCTGTTACCACCACAGGTGCCTTTTCCACACGGCGATGCTTTCCTGTGGAAGCCCCAGTGTGGCTGCAGATGCTGATGCCGCACAGGAGCCATGGAGCTTCCAGCCCCTGTGGCACATGGCGGGTGGGGCTCCTGAGTGTTTTTTAAAACAGCAATAGACATGCTCCTATATCATTTTATTGACATGCCAGATGCATTTTAAAAGACTCAAAAGAGCCCCTTGGTGGTGCACCAGAGGGGGAGGGGCTGGCATGGGGACAAAAAGGGGGGGGAATGGCTGCTGTGTGGGCAGGACTGGGAAAACCCGGACTTTCCTTCCCACGTAGCAGCCAGCCTAGCTTTGCTGAGATCTCCCCCAAAACATCACGGCAAAGCAGGTTTGAGAAAGTCACAGAGGAAAACCCAAGTGGTGCATGGGAACGCCATGATGCTGGAGGGAAACAGGAACAGAGCCCACTTCCCAGCAGCATCAGACCTGGTGCAAATCACCCATGTGGAAACGAGCACAGACAGGGGGGGCCACGGTAATCTGCTTCCCCCCCCCCAACAGCAGCAGCAGCAGCAGCAGCAAAAAGAGTCTCTAAGCAAAACATGTTTTTAAAAACGTATGCCATACCTAGCCTTTCAGTTATTTGGTTCAAGTCATGGCTGTAGGAAGATGCAAATGACTGGATCCTGGTGCTGTGTATCTCTGATGTGACTTTGCCTATTCATTCTAGATCAAGAAGTATGAGAAGCTGGATTCTGAGGAGGAGCGTGCAATGAAGAGCCGCCAGATCTTTGACACATATATCATGAAGGAGCTGCTGTCATGCTCTCATGTGAGCCTCTCAAATACTTTGCTGTCCATGGGAGAGTCTGGAAAGCCCTTAGGACTTGCATAGAAAATCTGTTCCATAATCCACTTGATCACAATCCCTGACGGAGGAGGGTTGGTCAACTAGGGAAGGGACTGTGGGTCATGATGCGCCTTGCACGCGGGGAGCCCTTTTGGCATATCCAGCTCCAGAGAACTCAAGTAGCAGATGTTGAAAACGTCTCTCTCTCTCTCTCTCTCTCTCTCTCTCTCTCTCTCTCTCACCTGGACCGTGGAGAGCCACTGCCAGTCCGAGTAGACAGGGCTTATCTAGGTGAAGACGAAGATGAGAGAGGCAGCCTGGTGTGGTGGTCAAGAGTGGAGGAATGGAGAACTGGGCTCGATTCCGCACTTCTCCACATTATTTATTATTATTATTTTATTACATTTATACCCCGCCCTCCCCGCGAACGGGCTCAGGGCGGCTAACATAAGGCACCATGTGCATTCAGTGTAAAGACTACAGATACAAATATAAATACAAGGTTAAAGCAATTTAAAATCAATACTACAGATGCATAAATAAACTCTCAAATAACATCCTACGCACAGTGGGAGAGGTTGGGGTGGTAAAGATGTTACCCCTCCTACCCCTCGATGGAAAAAAGCGGTGGTGGTAGTGGCTGTGGCGGCTCCTACTCATAAGCCTGGCAGAAGAGCTCCGTCTTGCAGGCCCTGCGGAACTGCACAAGGTCCCGCAGGGCCCTGATCTCCTCCGGGAGCTCATTCCACCAGGTAGGAGCCGCCACCGAAAAGGCCCTGGCCCTCGTTGCCGCAAGCCTGGCCTCCCTAGGGCCTGGGGTCACCAGCTGGTGTTGCGACCCCGACCGAAGTGCTCTTTGGGGAATATATGGGGAAATGCGGTCCCTCAGGTAAGTCGGACCCTGGCCATGTAGGGCTTTAAAGGTAAGCACCAGCACTTTGAAGCGAATCCGGTATGCTATAGGCAGCCAGTGCAGCGCTTTCAGCACAGGTCGGATGTGCTCCCAACTCGGGGCGCCCACCAACAACCTGGCCGCAGCATTCTGCACCAGCTGTAGCTTCCGGATTTGCGACAAAGGCAGCCCCATGTAGAGAGTGTTACAGTGGTCTAGCCTCGAGGTGACCGTCGCATGGATCACTGTGGCTAGGTCGTTGCGGTCAAGGAAAGGAACCAACTGCCGTACCAGCCGTAGATGATAAAAGGCCGATCTGGCAGTGGCCGCCACCTGGGCCTCCATCGTTAAGGTGGGGTCCAGGAGCACTCCCAAACTACTAACCTCCGAAGCTGGCACCAGAGATGCCCCATCGAAGGCCGGGAGCGGGAGCCCTAACCCTGATCCGGTCCGACTCAAGCACAGGACCTCCGTCTTCACCGGGTTTAACTTCAACCTGCTCAGCTTGAGCCATCCAGACACAGCTTGTAAAGCCCGGTGCAGATCTTCAGGGTCGGAGTCCGACCGGCCGCCCAACATCAAATAGAGCTGGGTGTCATCTGCGTATTGGTGACAGCCCAGCCCGTACCTCCAGACAATCTGGGCGAGGGGGCGCATATATATGTTGAACAGCATCGGGGAAAGCACAGCCCCCTGAGGCACTCCACACTCGAGCGGGTGCCTCCGGGTCTGGTGTTCCCCTAGCACTACCCTCTGTCCCCGACCTTGGAGGAACGAGGCAAGCCATTGAAGGGCAAGCCCCCTGATCCCCACGTCGGCGAGGCGGTGGGCCAGCAGCTGATGGTCGACCGTATCAAATGCGGCCGACAGATCTAACAGCAACAGCGCTGCCACACCGCCTCAATCCAGGTGTCTGCGGAGGTCATCCGTCAGGGCAACCAGTACTGTCTCTGTCCCATGTCCTGGGTGGAAGCCGGGCTGGAATGGCTCAAGGACAGAAGCGTCATCCAGATAACCCTGTACCAGATAACCTTGGGTCAGTCTACAGCTCTCTCAGCCCCCAAAATAAGTCTAGCTTGCCCCCTAGTGGTGCATAGCACTAAAAAGAACTAGTTCTTCAGGTAGCCAGACATTCTTAGGATCACAATGCCATACGGTAATTATTATTGATGATTCGTTATCAGATAGCTTCATACATTCATACCATATAAGTGGCGTTAAGTGCTCTCCAATAGTCCCAAGTATTTTCTGTGGTTCAATACATGACACACATTTAGGAGTACTAATCCTGACTTTTAAGAACATCAGAAGAGCCCTGCTGGGCCAGACCAGGGAGGGTCCATCCAGTCCAGCCTCCCGGCTCACACAGGGGCCAGCCAGTTCCTCTGGAGGGCCAAGCACAGTGGGGCACGGAGGCTGAGGCCTTCCCCTGTTGTTGCCTCCTGGCACTGGGATTCAGAGGTTTAGTGCCTCTGAATGTGGACGTTCCCTTCAGTCACCTTGGCTAGTAGCTACTGATAGACTTATCTTCCATGAGCCTATCCAATCCCCTTTCAAAGCTATCTATGCCCGTGGCCATCACTACATCCTCCAGCAGCAAATTCCAAATTTTAATCCTCTGTGTACAGAAGTATTTACCTTTGTCTGTCTTGAATCTGCTGCCCATCAGCTTCACTGGATGCCCTCAAATTCTAGTATTTTGGGAGAGGGAGAAATACTTCTCTTTGTCAACTTCACCCGTGCATAATTTTATAAATCTCTATCATGTGTGTCCCCCCCCCTTGAGTCGTCTCTTTTCTAAAGTGGAAAGTCTCTGATTCTTCAGCCTCCTGGGGAAGGGGCTCCAACCCACGCATCGTCTTGATTGCCTTCCGCTGTACTTTTTCCATCTCTGCAATGTCCTTTCTGAGACAGGGTGACCAGAACGATGCACAATACTCCAAATGAGGCTAAACCACAATACTGGCTGTTTTATTCTCAGTCCCTTTCCTAATAATCCCTAACATAAGAGTTTGCCTTTTTCACTGCTGCAGCCCACGGGGTTGACGCTTCCATTCAGCTGCCCACTCCGACCCCGGTCTCAACCCGTTCAGACTCCATTAGCCTGTCCTTGGGGGTGGGATTTTTGGTCCCAGTGTGCATCTTCCTTTCCTAACCACCCTCCCTCTCTCCTACCACTAATGGCTAATGGGTTTGTTTCCTGTCTGAGCCTTACTTTTGAGCAGTTGCAGGCAGCCGCCTACCCTGGCCTGGGAGACCCAATCTTGGAAGCTAAGCAGGGTGGCAGGGCAGCCTCCAGGGCATCACCAGGGGTGTGATGCAGAGCCAGGCGAGGGCAAAGCGCACCTCTGAAACGTCTCTTGCCTTGGGACCCCCCCCCCGCCATCACCATACATCAGCTGCGACTTGGGGGGGGGGAGAGAATAGCCACCAAGAGCATCACCTTATAGGAAGCTGTGAGTGGGATCCAACCAACTTTCCCATCAGTGAAAAAGGAGGAGGGAGTCCAGTTTGACTACTCAAAAAGGCTACCGTCAGGGATTATGGGGCCTCCATGGACGAAAAACCACATAGAACAGGGGCAGCAGTAAGGAGAAGAATTGGGTGAGACTGGGTGAAAAAGCTGGCTGGATCCAAACCACTGTTCTTCCTCAGTAACAGGTAGAAGGATCTGATAGTTCTGACAAGAGCTGTCCTTGGAAAAGAGCTGTTTCTGTCAAGAGCTCTCTCAGCCCCGCCTGCCTCACAGGGGGTGTCAGTGCAGTGGGGAGGGGAAGGGAAAAGGAGTTTGTCAACCACTCTGAGTCTCCTTTGGGGAGTGAAGGGTGTGGGTGGATGCATGGGCAGGCAGCAGCTGGAGTGTGCAGCAATGAGCGCTGGGGCTGGGAGTTGACACTGTCCCTGTCTGTGGGGTGGGGGTGGGGTGTGTGGACACTGTTCCTGCCTGTTCTTATGCCTCTTGCTGCCGCCGCCACGGCTGGGGCATGTTTCCATAATCCCACATGGAAGCTGCCTGTGAGAGAGGCTGGAGAGCTGTAGGTATCCAAGCTCATTTACTCCTGTGTCTCCTGACAGCCATTCTCCAAGAGTGCCACGGAGTACGTGCAGAGCCGCCTCAGCAAGAAGCAGGTTCCACCTGACCTGTTCCAGGTATGTCTCCCCCAGTAGACGGGGACTGAATTCACCATGCTGCTGCAAAGCACTTCTTGGCCCTTGTGCACACTTGGAGGAACAACAGAAAAGCTATTCTGAATGTGTTCATACCAGATTTTTAACAACCACCATGCAGGAAAAATTATTTACAGTCTCGTTTCAAGCTTTCTGGGCTTTATAATGCACGTGTGCTTTTGGTCTAAGTCACTGTATACATCCAGTCCAGAATCTCGTTTGGCCCAGGGCCATCAAGACTGGTGCGTGGGGGAGAAACCATTCGTTAAGTCAGAGAGAAGCATCTTATGGGCCAGATCTCAGTGCAGCTGGTGACAGTCGTGTGTGCCAGGGGTTTTGGTGTAAGCATCCTCAGGGCTGCAGGGATCATGCGGGTAGGAAACAGATTTGTGGTGTTAATCTCTTGCCTGTTCCCTCCTCTGACAGCCATACATTGAAGAGATTTGTCAGTGCCTGCGTGGGGATATCTTCCATAAGTACTTTGAGAGGTGAGTGTCAAAGACCACGGACTTTATGTGGCATGTGTCTGTGACTTCTTGGCAAAGGATATCCAGTGGGAGAAGATGCCTCAGTAATGCTTAATGGGTTTATCTGAGGAAATAACTGGGGGGGGGGGGAATGATGAATCTGATATGAAGAGTAAACTTTACTTTGTTGTGGAATGACTGGGAATGGGAGACGTCTCCAAAGGTGGGAAGATGCACAATTGCTCAGGAGTGGAAGCTCCATGGAATGCAGTGGGATGTACTTCTGATTAGTGATGCATAGGATCATGCTGTAAGGCAGCAATGCTATGGACCCTTAATAAGTTTCAAGTCCTGTTGAACTCAGTGGGCTGTGGGACTGAACTAGGTGTCACATGGGAGACAGCTGATCAGGATCTCCCTGGATTTTTTTTTAATGTTAGACTTGATTGTGGCCGGAACACTGGGGTAGTTTAATGCTTTCCGCCTGTGCCATTTGCCCCATTTGAATCTCCCACAAAAGCTGCCTAGTTCCATACAGAGGGAGAAAACAGGTACAGCTGATAGGAGAACTGCACATGCTCATGTGATCTCTGTGCATCCCCCTCTTGTGTGCACCATTCCATTCTGGAGTATTTGTTGAGTCTCTGTAATAGAGCTTACTGGGCTTGAGGAGTCTTAAGTGAAGGAACTGGAGTGGGGGATTTCTTTTAGAGGAATGTGCGTTGGAGATAGCTGTCAGCGAGTTTTTATTTGTTCTTTCATTTTTGTTTTCCTTCTACCTTTCTGTTCTAGTGACAAGTTCACACGGTTCTGTCAGTGGAAGAATGTAGAGCTGAACATCCATGTGAGTGTCGATGAGGGTGGGAGGGCATTCCTGAGAGTTGCAGTGAAAACACAAGAGCTTTCAAAAGACACTACACATAGACCTGCCTCTGGGCACAGTTGTCAGTGTATGCCAGAGTGTTATAGAATCCACAAAGCACTGGCCATGCCGGGGAAACCTAGCTCTTGCATCAGCAAGCTTTACAGTCTTTGTAGCCACAGGGAGATAGGGTTATTATTATTGTTTTATATTTGGAGAGTAATCCTAAGCAGCCCTACTTGGATCTTATTTGGATCTATTGAATGAGGCTCACTTCTAGGAACATGTTCTTAGGATTGCACTGTTAGTACATGTAATTATGGGTTTGAAGGTTCTGTATAGGTCTGAGAGATTAAGTGAACCCAGTCCAGTGCCAGTACCCTAGAACAAATTTTTTCAGCCTACACACGACATAAGATGATCTTGAGTCAGGATCTAAAATCAGACTGAAATAATCTCCCAAGCAGCCGTGACTGGAGGTGAAGGAGGAATGTGGGGAAAGCCATTCACGTCTGTGAGTGGTATGTCCCTAAAAGTTTGAGCATATAATGTACGTTGCTTCTGAGATGCTACAGGAGCAATACGGTGCCCATGGAATGCTAACATTCTTCCCTCCCTCTCCTTTCCTGTCTCCTTCCCCTCCATTTTTTGCCCCACTTTCTTCCATGGACCTAGCTGACCATGAATGACTTCAGTGTCCACCGCATCATCGGGCGTGGTGGCTTTGGCGAGGTCTACGGTTGCCGGAAAGCAGACACAGGCAAAATGTAATGTTTGGCATTGTGTTGAGGGTAAAGTGAGAATTCCATCAAAGCAAAGCTTAGGTTATTCATTTTAACATTTTGTTTCTGCCAGTTAGGTTTTCAAGGCAGCTTACAACTAAGTTTGAACATCTGAATTCAAACCGCAGTTGCCCTTTCTTGCCAGTGACAGTGGTGATTCTGCTGCCTTGGTCAGAGTGGTGGCAGCACAACAGAAGACAGTGTCAGGGTTGAGGAGCTCAGAGCTTTTCCTGCCACGCAGCTCTTCCCACAGATAGTTGGCATGATAGCAGTCAGAATGTCAGTAGGAGGGGGCTGGATGGACTTGCCCTCCTCCCTCAGTGATGGCTGGGGTAGTCTTTGTTGGTCCAGCTTTGCTAACAGAAGTGTGTTCCTGCTCGTGTGCTCACTGACACAGGCCAGAAGACGAAAATCAGTGTAACTGCATCTAAGGGAGCATTGTTTCTTTTCACCCATATATTGGGAGGAGGTCTGAGAACATACAGAGTGTAGCCTTTTCATTGTTTCTCATCTTTACACCCCCAGAATTGTTGAGGATATGTAGAAATGATAATATCCCCAGAGGTTTGCAGTGGCCATCGTGGCCATCCCCCCAACTCCATGGCCAATCTTTTTGCTCCTCGGGAGTGTGAAGGGAAGCTCACAGCATTCGGAACCAGCTGCTGCAAGCTGATAGCAAGCTGCTTGAAGGTCTTTTTTCCGCTTGCCCCTGATTCCTGGGAGCCCAACCTACACTGAACCCAGAGTCCCTCAAGCAGTGTACAGAAAGCTCAGGGAACAGTCACTACTTCTGTAGAATTACAGTGTAGTCCCATACAGAGTTACTCCCTGGCACTGTGCACAGAGTTGTCCATGGCACAGTCCGTGGCACTGTGCACAGAGTTGAATTGTCCATCATTTCAGAATTGACTTCAGGTGTCTGTCCCCGTCCCCCCCCCTTAGCCAAACAAATTGTCTTCTCTATTTGTAATAAACCAAAAAAGACTTTACTGAGGGCAGGGAAGAGAGCAGGGCAGGTTATGAGGGAGATAATAGCACAGCTGCATGCAAACCAAAATGTAAACATGGTTTGAACCTATAAGGTACGATAGGTACCTTCCAGTATCTCAGCCCCTAGAGCATCCTGAGGCGGCCCCTCTTTTGTGGTAAAGATGACACCTGTGCCAGTTGAGAGAACCCCCGTTTTCTCTGAAGCCCCTCTACCCTTCCTTCACTGTGGGTGGTGGCAGCATAGTTCTTTGGTGCCGTCCCCCCACTCCCACCCCCGCGCACTTCTGTTCTGCCAGGCCAATAAAACACAACATGAAACTCAGGCAGGTTTGTTCTTCCTTTAACAGGCTTAGTGTTAATTGAAAGGGGAATGTATGAGATAAGAGGGAGACTGGTTTAATCTAGTCATTGGCAAACTGAGCCCTTTCTGTTTTGACCTGTATGGGGAGGCAACCTAGAAACATCCCCCTCCCCCCCAAAAAAAAGCTTTGATGTGTCTCTAGGCGTTTCATCTGGCTTAACATTCTGATGGCCTACGGGAAGAATAGGTTCAGAAAGCACCAGGCCAAAGGTTATCTTTCTGTGCTTCCCTGGTGGCCGCTCTCTGGGAGAGCTGTGCAGAGGGGTCTCGGTAGAGACGATTCCCGAGGTTCTGGCAAGGACGTAGCAGCAGGATCCTTTGCTCTCCTTATTCCTGACAGGTATGCGATGAAGTGTCTGGATAAGAAGAGGATTAAGATGAAGCAGGGGGAGACGCTGGCCCTGAACGAGCGCATCATGCTGTCTCTTGTCAGCACCGGGGTGAGCGTGGCTATCCCAGCAGTACAGCCCATAAGCCCCAGATCTTCCCAGTAGAGCCCCTTTCTGCTGGGGGGGAGGAGGAGGAAGAGGGCTGTGGCCTGTGGGGAGAGGGGGGAGTGCTTGAGGGCACGATGAATGAGGGGGCTGTGTGGGGGGGACACGGCAGGTGTGTTCTGATGAGCCCTTGTCAGAGGGCTGTAAGATCCACAGGAAGTGGTGCAGAGCACGTGGCTGGGAGTGCGATAGTGCCTGCAGTAGACTAGCAGCAGGGCTGGCATGTGTGTCGGCAGTGCAGTGTGTGTCCTGCACATGAAAGTGGAGGAGAGGCAAGGCAAGGCAATGTGTGCTGTAGCAGGAGGAGTGCGTGAGACAGAAATGGGGTGGGGGAGTGGGAGGTGGCTTTGTGTGCCTCAAGGGAGTCTGGAAGCCTGGCGCAGGTGTTTGTGAGGCACGTGTGTGTGTGTGTGTGTCCGAGGTGCCAGGCCGCAGAGAGGTTGTGTGGTGGCTGGCAAGAAGCCCCCTGCAGAAAGTGTGGGACAAGGGTAAAGGAGGGGGTGGAAGAATTAACAGGGTTTTTTAAATTTACAAAACTTATATCCCACCTTTCTGCCCTCACAAAGGCCACCAAGGTGGTTAACAATTTAAAACAGACATGATAAAATCACTTTTTAAAGCTATTAACGCCACCCCCCGCCCAAAACACACACATCATTAAAACAAAAACAGAACTGAAACGCATACTATGACATATAAACAGCAAGTAGAATATTAGTCGGACAAGAGTGATTTGTTGCACAGCCTCGTCCCACAGAATTGCCAGTTGCACGTTTATATGTTTGAAGGAGAATATTGTACCTGGAAACATTTGCAAGGGATGTCTCCAAGAGTGTAG
>NW_015170929.1:392042-401430 GCF_001447785.1 Gekko japonicus | reverse complement strand
CATAGAACAGGTAAACCGTTTGCATGAATGCATATACATACTTAGTAATTAGTTGTGGTTGTTTTGCCTTTTTCTGTTGTGACTTTGTCCCTCATGTTTCTGCCAGGATTGCCCCTTCATCGTGTGCATGTCGTATGCCTTCCAAACACCTGACAAGCTCAGCTTCATCCTGGACCTCATGAATGGTGAGAGCCAGAACCCTGCCTGTAGGAACCCCTTCTCCTTCTCCATCTCCTCCTCCTCCTCCTTGTGTAGCCCTCCAAAGGATCTCCTCTGGCTGCTGGAGGGTCCTGCCTCTTTGCTCCTTGCCTTCGAAACTTATAAGAGAACATAAGAGATGCCAACGTTGGATCAGGCCAGTGGCCCATCCAGTCCAACACTCTGTATCACACAGTGGCCAGAAATACCAGTGCCATCAGGAGGTCCACCAGTGGGGACAAGATGTCTGCATCATCACTTGGTGTTCTACTCTGTTCCCTGCAGGGGGCGACCTACATTACCACCTGTCCCAGCATGGGGTCTTCTCAGAAGCTGAGATGCGTTTCTATGCCGCAGAGATCATTCTGGGCCTGGAACACATGCACAACCGCTTTGTGGTGTACCGAGACCTCAAGGTGAGCCCATCTATCCTCTCCAGCCCACTGACCCGCTCCATCCACATCACCATCACCATCACAGGTGTTTCCTTTCCTCCAAGGGGACCGTTAGAAGTCTTCTGCAGAGAGGTCCCCAGTTCCACCCTTCCCCCCACTCTGCCCTGCCACACACATTTATGGGCTGCTCTGAGATTTTGAGGACCTCTCAAACTTAAAGCCCCTTCTTACGAGCTGGCATCATGCTGTGTCCTTTATGACTCGTCTGGGGTAGCGGCCCACTTCTGTAGGAGGCAGATTATGTCATCTGTTTCTTCAGAACTGAAGAATTCGAACCTATTCTTACTTTGTTCCTTGGGTTATCTGCCTTGTTTGCCACAAAACATCGTCTGCGTGCAGAAGGCCAAACTGTGTTGCTGCCTGGCAATCTAGTATGCTAGAGAAGGCTCGGGGTAGGCTGGAGTAGTGAGTCCTCTTCATCTCCACTGTGCTTTGCATCACCTTTCTCCTTAATTGGGACCCAAAGTGGCATATCACATTATTCTCCCCTCCGCTGTCCTGTCCTCACAACGATTGTGTGACGTAGGGTTAGGATGGGAGGATGGGATGGGCCCACGTTCACCCAGTGATCTTCTAGGACAGAGCACGGATTCAGACCCAGTCATCCCAGGTCCTGGTCCGACTCTTTAACCACCACCACACCAGCTTCTGCTTTCCCTGTAACTTGTGTTCATTGTCTCTCTTCCCCCCACCCCGACTCTGTAGCCAGCCAATATCTTGCTGGATGAGTTTGGCCATGTCCGTATCTCAGACCTGGGTCTTGCCTGTGATTTCTCCAAGAAGAAGCCTCATGCCAGTGTGTGAGTATCCAGAAAGGAGTCCATTCCTCCAGCCAATGATGCTGATCTTTAACTGACCCAGCCAGGCCTATCCGTGCTTGATGGATGTAGGGAGAGTCTCCCTTCTAGAATCCTCAGCTGTAACGTGGGCTGCTGGAAGTTCACTAACTCTCAGATTCTCTAGCTTGATGCAGCTGTTGGTTTCCATACATGGCCGGGGATGAGATCACTCCAGCATGTCTGTGTGCAAGCCTATGTGTGCTCTGAGTGCAGCACATGATGTGTGGAGGCCCAACATATGCCAGCTGTGTGCCACAAAATCAGAGTGTCTTCAAATCTATGTGTTGAGTGTTCCACACAGAGCCGCTATGGAAATGTGACCTTCCAGTGCCTAGATGTTGAGCAGACCAAGCCACGGCGATGCCAGAATCCGACCGTGAACAGAACTGAAGCCTACCTATAGGGTTTTCCCCAACAAAGAGTGAACATTTGCTGTGGTGACTACCCCGCAGGGAGACAGTGGAATGACATAGAGTCGCTTCCTCACCCCCAGTCACCAGTTAACGCTGCTTCCATGAAGGCTTCATAGGGAGAGAGTTTCCGTAGCTCCTTCTTGTAATTAAAATTCTAAGAATGAATTGGGTTCCAGTTCTAGATAAAAATCACATGTGCTTTTAAATTCTCAAGTGCAAATCCCTTCCATTTTAATGTTTGGGGTTTTTTAGTCACAGTCCTGTGGATCTCTTTTGTGGTGATCCTTCCAGAGGTAGTCTGCTTTCACTGACTCTTTGTTTACCGTGTATCTCCAGGGGAACGCATGGGTACATGGCCCCAGAGGTTCTGCAGAAAGGCGTGGCCTATGACAGCAGTGCTGACTGGTTCTCTCTAGGCTGCATGCTCTTCAAACTACTGAGGGGGTAAGTGGATCTCATGGGAGGGCGGGAAGAGCCGGAGATGGGGAGGAAGGTTCATGGATGATTGGGGGGGGGGAAGGTATGACTGACAGTTGAAGAGGGTAATGGGGGGCATGACTGAGGGGTTGGCCCTTCTGAAGCATGGGTGTGAGAGCAACAAGAGAAGGACAGACTTTAAGGCAGGGTGATGCTAGAGGAAGTCTGCTTTGACCCTTTCTTCTTACCTCAGACACAGTCCCTTTCGGCAGCACAAGACTAAAGACAAACACGAGATTGACCGCATGACACTCACCATGGTAAGTGTTCTTTATTCACCAAGCTCAAGTATTGGTCTTGAATCTACCTTGTGCTGATCCAAGTTACTCTCCCTCCTTTCGGTCTCAAAAACCCTGGAGTTTTCTGTCCCCTCCCCGCTTGAAAACTTTTGTCCTTCGTTCACAGATGTTTCTGTGCTTATTTACATTGGTTACTTATTTACTTACACCGCTTTTTAACGTAGTCATTTCTCCCTCCCCCCCCCCAACCCTGGAAGCATTTTGACATATTGATCCCCTGGATCAATATCATTCTACATGATCTGAGTCATCCCTAGTTCTGTGCATTTCAGCACCTTCTATTATCAGGTTAGTTGAAAGGCACAGGGTGTAAATGCATGTGTGAGGAGACGGGGGTCTGATAGATGTGATATTATACCGTTTGCCTTAAGAATATGACTAGGTCAGGGCATCCTCTATTTTTAGTACCGTATAAAGAATAAGAAAGGAATTCCCTTCCCCAGACAGTTTGGAGACAGTAAGAAGAAGCAGTTCAAGTGATGTGAGTGGTGGGCAGGTCCAGTTATGCAAGCGTTGTCAAGGTGGCCACGGGACTCTCTGGGCAGATGAGCCCTCCAGAGGATTTGCTTGGAATCTGCTCTTGGGTACGGGATCGTGTCTGTCCATGTGTTCTCTCTGCTCCATTGTACGACTGTAGTTTCTCTTCATGGCTCATGGATGTCTTAGTCTGACATATCTTCCTTATACCTTTAATATTTTCTCTCTGGCCCAGTTTACCCAACTGCATTGCGTCCCTTGGTCAGCACTGTGACCTGCCAACCTGCACATCTTCTGGTAGCTCAGACATGCTTATTGCTATAGCAGAGAGGAAGAAATTACTGGGGTTTAACAACTTTTTCTTGTTCCTCTTTGCTGTTGCTGCTGCAGAAAAAATCTTAAGTGCTGTTAGAGGGAGAGTAAGTGCGAAGCGGTGGTACCCTCAACTGGGATTTTGCTTTTGGTAGCTCAGAGGTTAAGATGCTGAGCTGCAGACTGTAGAGTTGGTGGCTCGGCAGTTTGAGACCTGCGTGACGGAGTGAGCTCCCGTCTCTGGCCCCAGCTCCTGCCAACCTAGCAGTTCAAAAGCAGGAAATGGCAAGTAGATAAATAGGTACCCCTTCGGTGGGAAGAAGGTAACAGTGTTCCGTGCGCCTCGGCATCTAGTCATGCTGGCCACATGACCACGGAGTAGTCTTTGGACAGCGCGGGCTCTTCGGCTTGGAAACGGAGATAAGCACCACAACCCTAGAGTCGGATATGACTGGCTTTCAAGGAAGGGAAACCTTTTACCTTTAAAGGGCTTCCACATTTCCTTTGTAGTCATGGGTTCTAATATGTAAGCACAATTTATAGTTGGGAAATGTTACTACTGCACTGGAAATCTCCCATTTTCTTTGTTCTTGTGCAAGGATTTATACCACTGTATTCCCCCCCCCCCCCGATTGGGTTGTTTAGCTTTAGATGCTCATTATGTGCTGTGCAGGTGGAAGTTCTGACCACCTTATTTCAGGGTATAGCAGATCTACAAAAGGTACTTCAGACAAGCCTAAAAATAGTCACTGATATTATTGGGATAGCTTCTAGATGACTATACTACTTAAATTGATGGGGACTCTCCCAGAAAAGAAGGGATATCATTTAATTGTGTACAGTGAATAGACTGGGCAAAGTGAACATGGAGCATTTATGTACTTCTGTGTACTGAGAATTTGGAAGCATTTGGGGAATACAAAAAGAACAACAGGGTACTGGGTTGGATCCATGATCCATCAGTGGAGTATACTAGTGGCCGTAGATCTTCCCCACTTTCCTCTCTCCCAAAGCAATCCTTTCTGACTCTAGCAACTTTGATTTCTGGGGTCTTGGGACCCCTGTGGAGTAATAGCCATGCAGGTCAGTAAGATGCAGTGAGGAGGGTGGGGGGAGAGCAAAATTGCCCCTCTTGCCTTTTGGGTCATTAGAACTGTGCTGAAGGAAGATGGGGGGGGGGTGGACCCTCACTGCAGCCCATATGACTCTTGTGGCTATTACTCCACATAAGTCCCATGACCCAAAGAATCAAATTTCCCAGGGGTGTAGAGGACTGCTCAGGGGAACAGAAAGTGGGAAAATCCACAACCCTTGTGCGATTGGGTCGCTAGATCCAGCTCACTAGAGTGCATAGTCCTCTCTGTCGGCACGTGCGCCTTCACCCCAGCACAGATCTCCGGAGTGCCCCCTCCTGCCCGTAGCCTTTCTCTGCCCGTGCAAACCGAGGCGCGCGGGCAGAGAAAGACCTCTGGATACCATCGGAGCGCCCCCCCCCGCCCCGCAGCCTTTCTCTGCCTGTCCGCGCGGGCAGAGAAAGACCTCTGGAAACCTCCGGAGCGCCCCCCCCTTTCTTTGAGCTGCTGCAATCCCCACCCGACACCCAAGGCGCTGGAGAATGGGCGCCCCCCCCTCCCAGCTCCCTTGGCAAACCACACGGACCAGCAGATCCCGAAACAAAAAGAGCTCATGTGTCCTTCCTACCTCTGTGGTAGCCTCCACAATACCCCGCCATCCTAAGACCTCTAGGAGGAGGAGGAAGAGAAGGAAAGGAAAGGGCAACTCATCAGTGAAGCGGCCCTCAGTCCCCCCCCCCAAACCCCACTCGCCGCACTGAGCCAGATGCACAGGCGGGTGCCGGCCCCTTTGCACTCCCGGGGGGACCCGGCTTGCCTGCAGACCCTTCCGCTCACCCTTCCTCTTCCTCCGCTCCGAAGCCTCCACCGCTTCTGCGTCGCCGGCAAACTGCTGCTGCTGCTGCTGTTGCTCTGACATGGCAGCAGTTTGCCGGTGACGGCAAAAACTTGGCCACTGCGATATCCTCTGTCAGGATTTATACTTTTATAAATTAACCATGCTGTGTATAAAATACTTCCTTTTGTCTGTGTCCCGCCTATTTCCAATCAATCTCGTTTGGAGACCCTAAGTACTAACATTAGGAAACAGAGAGTGAAATCTCTCCTTACCCTGGAGGGCTGCTGCTTCTAGAAGACCATGGCTGGCATTTGTCTTCCAGGCTTATCACTGGAGCTCCTGTGCCGCACTGGATTTCTTGAGGGCGCAGGTTCCCTCCCATGGCCCTTTCCTTGTACTGGATAGAGCTGGATAATCCTGGCAAGAAAAGGGAAGAGTGATACAGTTCCCACCATCATCATCATGATAGGCTCCAGGCACAATGCATCAGCTGCTTGACAGGCTCTTTTTTAGAGGCACCATGATGAAGCCGAGGGGAGTGGGGAGAAGGGAGAAGGCAAGGTGGAGAAGAGGGCAGCTTTGGATGTTTGCATCATAGTGCAGCTACTGTCTGAAGCTAGTTATGGAGGAAATGGAACCATGCTTGTGTGCCGCCAGCTGGAGACCACAGAGAGTGGGCACTTGTGAATGGCTGAGGCTGATAGCGGTTAAAGAACCACTTTCCTCCTGCTGACAATGATTGAGGACGCTTTCAGTCCCATGACTCTCGCCTCCCTCCCCCTCCCCCTCCTGGGATTGTTCTTGCATGGCTATCGTCCGCAAGGATTCTGCAGTCTTTCCCATGGAATCTCCTTGAGCTCAGGGAGCAGGGATTCCTGTCCCTTCTGCACCTTGGATGGATAAATGGCCCCCGTTGTTTGGCACAGCTTATGCCCGGGAGGCAGAGCTGCTGGGATACTGTTCCTGGCTCCAGGACTTCTCCATGCAGCACCCGGGTGGGATCTCTCTGCTTCCCTCACCTCTCCCCGTTCTCTTCTGCTCATCCCCACACAGGCTGTGGAACTGCCAGACTCCTTTTCATCTGAGCTGCGCTTACTGTTGGAGGGGCTGCTCCAGCGAGATGTCAATCGTCGCCTGGGTTGCATGGGCCGTGGGTGAGTTGACTGGGTTGTAGGAGGGTGCTTGAGTGAGCTGGGGTTTTAGGGTTACCCATGTTTTTACACAAGGGGTGGCTGACTACATGGAAGATAGGTTGGAACGTGGGCTGTTTTGATCACTCTTTGTATTTAAGAAAAAAATCTGGAAAGATAACTGTAGTTACCACAACAAAGACAGTTTTAAAATGTGTCTGTGCTAGATTTCTTGCTGATATTTTGCACTAGTATAATGGATTCTATACAAATTCTGCCACTTTTATCTACAGAAGGAACTTCTAAAAAACGTCCTCCAGAGTTCTGCTGCTAGTTTAGCTTCCCCAAGCTTCCCACTTGCCCTGTTGCTCAGGTTCAGAGTTGGGCCACAATCAGATAACTCAGTTTGGATTACCAGAGCAGGGATGTCGTGAGAGACCAAAGGAGTATACTTCAGCAGCACAGGCCTCCTGTAAGCTGGGCTCTGTGTTTTCCATTAATAGTTTGCTCAGCATGGAACCTTAGATAGGATGCAGAATATAGAGAATTGTCAGTTTCATTTGTTTAAAATAAACCCGCTTTTGCCCTTCAGTACTTACACAACATGCCACCAGAGAAGCCGGAGGAGGGCTGTATGGAGCTTCTAGCTGTGGCTAAGGCTGCAAAACCTCCCTCATGCCCCTGTGACCCTCCCCAGGTTTCAAGTGAGTTGCCCAACATTACCCGGCAGGCGTCCATGGCAGAGTCGGGATCTGAACCTGCGTGTCCCAGATTCCCATCTGACACCACACTAGCTCCCTGTCACAGTCTTCTTTGTCCACATTAGGCATCTGATGGAGAAGTCTCTTGTCTAAGCACGTTCATGCTAGGATGAGGCACTTTAGCTGTTCAGTAGTGCTGCAGTGATTCTGTGTTGACACAGTTCTGTACACTTGCAAACAAAGTTCTGTGCTAAGAAAAGCTGGTGTCTGTGACTCACTTAAACTATGCAAATTGAGCAGATTTTTCATGATTTTCTCTTTTTTGCATTATCTGTTCTGCAGGGTTTTGTAAACTGTTTTTGCATCATTTACTTGGGCCTTGGTATTCACTTGCAACCAGTGTTCCCTCTAAGATGAGTTAGTGTGAGCTAGCTCACAGTTTTTTAGCTTCCGGCTCACACATCTTTGTCTTCACTCAAGAAGGATGGCTGCAGAGCAAACTATTTTACGCAGTAGCCAAATTGTTCACTCACAACTTTAATGCCAGTAGCTCACAAAGTAGAATTTTTCCACAGCTTAGAGGGAGCACTGCTTGCAACCCCACCCTAACCACTGGAAATCTTAATCAGTCACTCCTCTGGCTTCTGAGATGCAAACTGGCATTGGCCACAACTTTCAGATTTACCTTGGAAGCCATAAGGACTAGCCACTTGCCTAGTTTCTAAATGATAGCTGAGTTTCTCAACTGAGTTCTGCACCCAGTACCATACATTCTGCTCTTCTTTTGCAGTTGGATGTACTAAATTGGATATACTAACGCCATCTGAATATCATTAACTATGAAATTGTTTTAATTAGCTTTTAAACTATTGGTATAGTTTGATTATATGTTTTATTATCGTTGTTCATTGCTCAGAGCACTGAGTACTCAGGGACTGAGCGATTTATAAATCCAGTTTATAAATAAATAAATCATAAGTTGTGGTATTGCACACCAACGGCTCTACCTTTAAAATGCTACAGAAATCACTTTGCTGCAAAAAAATAAAAATAAAGCCCCTGTTCTTACAGAGCAAATAAGGCTCAGCATGCTAAGTGAATACAGAAGGCAGAGTCCAATAGTTTTAACAGTGATTACTTCAAGCTAAATCTCACTGTGTTTTGAACTAAAAAAAAAAGGGTAATTGCACAACAGTTAGACAAGTGCAAAGGCCGCATTCGGGTTGTGTTTGCTATTCATGGTGGAGCAGTTGCCTCCGAGCTTCCCTTCCCTTCGATAGTTCAGTGGTGACAGGAAGGCTTCCCGTTGTCTGTTACGGTCTTTTTGGCAGGGCGGCTGAGGTGAAGGAGAGCCCGTTCTTCCAGGGCCTGGACTGGCAGATGGTCTTCCTCCAGAAGGTGAGCTTGGCTCCCCAGACTCTGCACGGAGAGTGGGGCACACTTATTTATTGCCAAATACCCCAACAGGCAGGTTAGTGAAAAACCAGCAAGAATCTGTTAACAGCTTTATATGGTGCGAGGAAAAAAACCAGGAAGTTGAAAACAATTAGCAGAAGAGATGGAGGTTTAACAGCCCTTGATTAGATTTTTATTTTTTTATTAACAGACCAGGTATTGTACATCTATATATATAAAAGAAAGTCCCCTCACCGTAAAATCAATGTCCAGGCCAAACCGCTGGACCTAGAAACACCAAACTCGGGGAGAGCGCTCACACCGTGGCGTAGGTGCTCACTAAGAAGGGTTTTTTAGAAATTTGAAGGGGGGGAAGGGGGGGGAAATGTGCTCACCCCATTGATTCCTATGCAGCTGCCAGGCAGCTGCCTCTCTGCACCCCCCACTCTCTGATTGGTCAGCTGCAGAGCTCAGTGTTCTGAGGTAAAAACCCCCAACAGTTACAGGGGACTGCAGAGAGCTAAGGACAGTTGAGGAAATCAGGAGAGGCCAAGAACCACCTGTGAGGTGAGGGAAAGCTGCTGGCCCAGCCTCTCTGATGGCTTCCAACACACTCCCCCCACCTCCTACACATAACACGCGGTTGTCTGTCAAGTGCAGCCCCACCTCCACAATGACTTCTAATACTCCTCCCCCTTCCCTCTCCTACACTGGACAGGCAGCTGCCTGTCAGGTGTAGGAGAGGAGGTGGGATGGCTTCCAACACACTCCCCCCACCTCC
>NW_015170929.1:367822-391727 GCF_001447785.1 Gekko japonicus | reverse complement strand
CTGTTCCACTGCTCAACCACTCTTACAGTTAGGAAGTTTCTCCTGATATTTAGCCGGTAACGACTCCCTTGTAATTTCCAGCCATTAGATCTAGTCTTGCAATCCGGAGCAAGAGAGAATAGATCCGCTCCATCTTCTACACGACAGCCCTTCAAATACTTGAAGACTGCAATCATGTCCCCTCTAAGCCTTCTCTTTCCCAGGCTAAACATACCCAACTCTTTCAGCCTTTCCTCATAAAACTTGGATTCCAACCCTCTCACCATCCTGGTTGCCCTCTTCTGGACACGCTTGAGCTGGTCGACATCCTTCCTAAAATGTGGTGCCCAAAACTGGACACAGGACTCCAGGTGAGGCCTGACCATAGCAGAATAGAGCGGAACTACCACCTCCCGTGACCTGGACACAATGCTTCTGTTAGTGCATCCTAAGACTGCATTCGCTTTCTTCACAGCCACATCACACTGCAGGCTCATGTTTAGCTTGTGATCAACCAGAACACCCAGATCCCTTTCACATGTGCTGCTGTCAAGCCAAGTCCCTCCCATTCGATATCTGTGCCTTTGATTTTTTGTACCTAAGTGTAGGACAATTCATTTTATTTGTCTCAGCCCACAGTTCCAGCCTATCTAGATCATTTTGAATCCTGACTCTGTCTTCTTCAGAATTAGCAATCCCACCCAGCTTCGTGTCATCTGCAAATTTGATAAGCATCCCCTCTATGTCTTCCCCCAGGTCATTTATAAAAACATTGAACAACACCGGGCCCAGGACTGAGCCCTGTGGCGCTCCACTCAAGTCTTCCCTCCACGTAGATGCAGAGCCATCAGGTTGTATGCTTACAGCCACTGGGGAGGTTTGCTCAGCAGGATTGCCTTAGCATTGCTGCTGGCCCAGCCTCCCTGATGCCTTTAAATAAAATCCCCCGCAACACCAGACAGGCCAGTGTCTGTCAGGTGTAGGAGCAGGACCAGGGTACTTTAATCCAACAGGGACGCCGCCCCAGAAGGATCACCCTAGCGATGCTGCTGGGCCAGCCTCTCTGATAGCTACCAACACACTTCCCCCACCTTCTACGCCTACCTTGCTGGGGGCAGGGGAAGGTATTCTGGGCTCATCAGGATATTGTCACATCAAAACCACACACTAGACTGCAAGTGATGGGAGACTGGGCCAGGATATGAATGTTTATGGGGAGATAGTAAAGGACATTTCTAGGAGCCATTTCGATGCATGCCTCCCTCATGAACCTGAAGAAATATCCACCACATCACCACTCTCTCACACCAACTCCCCCTCCTATCGTGATGTAGATGCTCACTAAGAAGGGATTTTTAGAAATTCGACCCCTAAGTTGGTCAAAGGGGGTAAAATGTGCTCCCCCCATTGATTCCTATGTGGCTGCCAGGCTGCTGCCTCCTTGCACCCCCTACTCTCTGATTGGTCAGCTGCAGAACTCAGTGTTCTGAGGTAAAAAAAAAATCATTTACAGGGGACTACAGAGAGCTAATGACAGCTGAGGAAATCAGGAGTGGCCAACTGCCTGTGAGGTGAAGCAAATCTGCTGGCTCAGCCTCACTATGGCTTCATGCTCCCCTCTCCTACACCTGACAGGCAGTTGTCTGTTAGGTGCAGCAGCAGTTGCAGGGTGCTTAAAGCCACAAGGGAGTTACTGCCCCAGCAGTAACGCCTTAGTGATCCTGCCAGCCCCGCCTCCACAGTAGCTTCTAATACTCCTCCCCCCTCCTCCTCCTACGCTGGACAGGCAGCTGCCTGTCAGGTGTAGGAGAGGAGGTGGGATGCTTACAGCCACTGGGAAGGTTTGCTCAGCAGGATTGCCTTAGCCCTGCTGATGGCCCAGCCTCCCTGATGCCTTTAAACATGATCCTTCCCCCAACACCAGACAGGCAGGTGTCTGTCAGTTGTAGGAGCAGGGCCAGGGTACTTTAATCCATCAGGGACGCTGCCTCAGCAGGATCACCTTAGCAGGGATGCTGGCCCAGCCTCTCTGATGGCTTCCAACACACTCCCCCCACCTCCTACACCTAACAGGCGATTGTCAGGTGCAGCTGCGGTTGCAGGGTGCTTAAAGCCATGAGGAAGCCTGCCCCAGCAGTCTACAGAGAGGTCCTTCAGTAGAGAAAAAAAAGTACTTCATTTTTTACACTATAATCTTCTCCATGAGAATTCCTACAACAAATGATACATTTCAAACTTTACATCATCAGTATTATAACTGGATTTACGGAAGTTAAATACCGTAGCGAAGCATGGGTATCAGGCTAGTTATTATATAAATGTTTATGCTAATTGCCTGAATTAACCCCAGATTGACTTCAGCCACCATCAGTGTTACTTGAGTTATTGAACAGAATACAGTAGTATGGGTCAAAGAGACAGAATTTTTTCAAAAGAATCACAGTTCCATCCTAATTTACTGTATGAGACAGATGTCAGTAGACCCTTTGTGCATATCATACACCAACATCAGTAATGTTTTATGTCAAGTGTAGCAAGAATAAATATCTTGGTTCCTTTTCAAGCTGAAGATTGTTTGGATTAAACAAGTTTTAGGATTGGTTCGGGAACAATGTTATAAACCATATAATCCAAGAGAAGACTGGACACCTTAAACCACCTCTTCAGCATTTTCACATCCAGCAATTTCCTATTAAAATGGTTAAGGAAAAAGGAAGGGAAATAATTATTTTAAAGTAGCTGCATATTCTGTCTAAGATGAATCAAGTTTTGTGAAGATTGTATGCATTGTTTGGGGGACATGCCCAGAAGTAACATGTTTTTGGATGCAAATTATTAATTCAGTTAAGATGAATCTGTGTTTGGACCTCTGATTTTTTTAATTGACTTCCATAAAAGGCAAAGGGTCTAGGGAGAAAGAATAACTTTCCACAAGATAGTCGCTGCCACAGTAGTATATGCTGAGTTCTGGAAATGTAACAGAATTCCCAGTCTGATTGAGTAGCATTTGAAATTGTGGGATTTAGCCAAAATAAACCAGATCTCCTGGTATCTATGGGGTTAGGAGGAGGGGGAAACAACCCAAACCTTTAATGCCTAGTAAAGGTTTGATTGAACAACCCAAACCTCCAAATCTGAAAAAATTGGAAATACTTTAGAGTTTTTTGAATGCTAAACAGCCAGCCCCTTTGCCCTGATATAAATTTGATTGAAGGGTTGTAGTTCAGGTTATTAATAATTAATTGATCTTTGGTGTAAGTGTTTGATATGATTTTAATGTTTTACTAATGTATCTCAGGGCATTTAAAGTTCAAATCTTTGCTGAACTATTTTGCATGTTTTCTCCAGTGGTTTTTGCATATTTTACCTTTTCACTTTTGTATTAACCAAACTAGTTTTACCATTTACTATCAGTGTCTATGTTTCTCCTTTTACTAATATCTAAAATGTATTTATAAAATGTTAACTATTTTCCTTTTTCATATTTTACTACTTTGATCAGTAAGATTTAAAAACAAATATATTTGTGCATGCATAGTGAAGGAGGAAATTGGAGAGGAAAGGAGAGACAGCTCCCTTCTGAACTGCAATACATTTTCCTCCAATGATTTATCTTAATTATCTAATTTCCAATAATTTATCGTAATAGTACCCACCACCCTTGATCCCACCACGTGGGGAAGTGAATGCCGCTGATGCTTTTGACATCGGTTCCTTTGATGAAGAGGACACAAAAGGAATCAAGGTACACAGAGGGGGATGAGGGCCCCAGTCTCCTCTCCTGGGATCACAGCACCCTCTGATAGGAAGCTGCAGCTGCTTCTTCCGCTCACTACTCTCAAGTGGACATGGTTGTTTTAAAAAGGGCATTCTTCTTTCTCTCCAAAACAGGATCTCAGAGCAGGATGAATTATGACTATCTTGTGAAGGGTCAGCAATTAAGAGGCAGTGCTAATGGGGGAACTGATACTAAATATTTTGGACTTGGGGCAGAGCAAGATATTGATACTGTAGACAAAGGAATGGTCTAGGCCATAGGAACTGCTCTGCAGGATCAGTCTAAGATCCTTCTTGCATTTGGCTTCCTCACACTAACCAGCCGGATATCCCTGTGGAGCACACAAGGAGGACATGATGATCTGTCTAATTTGATAAACATTTTTTCTTATTTGCTTCTAGCAAATTCTGCTTGGCAATAACTACCTCTAGACACAGTAGTTCAATTTGTTACAGTTAATAGCAACTGATAGACCATTCCCTTCATGAATTTGTTTAATAATTTATTAGAACTTGCTAAGCTAGTAGCCAACATCACATTTCATGGTAGTGAATTCCATATTAATTATGTATTGAACAAGGATTTAGGTCTTTGGCTAAAGCTGTCCTTTATTTATGAGAGAACATATCCATGTGACTGCTGCATTCCTTAAATCTTCTGCCTCCTCTGTTAAGACCTACCACACGCAAGCCAGGAACCTTAGACTATGGCTATCTGTTCCCTGTTGTAGAACCAAGATGGGGGGTTTCAGGAAGCAATACTCAGTTCTAGAGACCTACTAGTGTATGGTGAATTATGTGCCTGGGGATTGCCATGCTAGCTCAGACCCAAAGTTCCTCTGAGCCAGCACTTTGACTCAGGCTCACCAGATGCCTTAAAGAAAATCAAAAGTAAGACATGATGGCAGTAGCCATCCCATTGGCCAACTGCAGTTGAAGAGAACCTGTCTCTGAAAATGATAGTGTTTGTGTTCGTTGAATTTTGTGTGAAAGACAAAGAACAACTGGAGGAGTGGGGAAAGGGAGATGGCAGTTGTGTCTGAACTAGTCAGGGGGAAGCTGTGAGAACAGACTCGGAGAAGACTTGAGATAGTTGTGGAAAAACCATTAGCCATTAGGGTTTGGAATGTCTAAAAGAGGTTGTGTAGGCTCGGTGAGAGATAGAACACTGAAGAAAGAGGGGCAGAGCTGATGCAAATGACCTGAAAACATCCAGAAGCAAGAAAAAAAACATAAAAGGGAAGGGGGGGGAACATATATAAAAATGTTATTAGTGGAATGTGGGATCCTTGAATCACCAGAAACAAAGTAGGTTTAGAAACAGCTCCTATATACAAAACAAAAGTATTGGCACCGTTCACCTAAATCATTAAAGTTATTAGCATGGAAGGTGAAGAAGGAAAAGAGGCTACGCCAAATACATCAATTTAGGGATCCTAGGAAAGGTCTAAAATCTGCCTCCAAAGATATTGTCAACATCATGGCTGAATATTATACTAAACTATATTCCTCTTGATATATATTGATATATATATTGAGCTGCGGTGGCTCAAGTGGTTAAGATGCTGAACTGCAGGCTGTGGAAGGTCAGTAGTTCAGCAGTTCGAGACCCGAGTGTGCTACATGACGGAGTGAGCTCCCGTCTCTGGCCCCAGCTCCTGCCAACCTCGCAATTTGAAAGCAAGAAATTGCAAGTAGATAAATAGGTACCCCTTCGGTGGGAAGGTAACAGTGTTCCGTGCGCCTTGGTGTTTAGTCATGGTGGCCACATGACCATAGAAATGTCTTCGGAAGATAGAGCAGTTTCTGATAAACCAATCTCTTGCCAAGAAGTACTGGAGTCAGTAAAAAAAACTTAAGAACAACTCCTCTCCAGGAAATGATGGCTATCAAGCTGAATTTTATAAGGCATTCCAAGCTAGCTTAGTTGGCCCCCCTACTGATACTTGTAATGGAATTCTCTTAAGAAGAGAAATCTCCCCAGGTTGGAAAATTGCTTCTATAGTTCCTATACCAAAGGAGAGTAAAGATGTAACTATCCCTACCTCACATTGTCCAATAGCCCTTTTGAACACAGATAAGATTTTTACAGCTATTTTAGGCAACGAATTGAAGGAAATTGTGGGGAAATCTGTTCGTCCAGATCAGACTAGATTTATACCTAATAGAAATCTTTCAGACAATTAAATATATTACATTATTGTATCCACATGAACATAGAGGCAGTAATTCGGAGTTTAGATATGGATAAGGCATTTGACTCAGTAGAGAAAAATTATCTGTTTTCATTGTTCAGACACATGGGATTTGGCCCTGCTTTCCTTAGAACAATCCAGGCACTTTATGCTGAAACTCATGTCCAAGTGAAGGTGAATAATATACGGTCAAATCCCTTTAAAATCAATAGAGGCACCCACTAGGGCTGCCCATTATTGCCATTGATTTTTGCTTTGGCGATAGAGCCCCTGGCTGAGACTATTAGACAAACCCCAGAAATTAAGGGAATTTGAATTGGCTCTATTGATCATAAATTGTTTTTTGTTTTTTTTGTACAATATATTTATTGGGTTTTTAAACATATAAGCCTGTATACACACAAACAAGAACATCAGCGACTACATACCAACAAACAACCCCCCCCCCAAACCTAAAATAACAATTTTCATTTCAACAACACAGATTAATAGAAAAACTAGACAGGAAATAATTATTTTGTTCTTATCTTCCACTTTTAGTTCAATTCTGTATTGAGTAACTACTTCCATCTCAATTTCCTTTGAAATTTACTACATTCTCAAGATTTGGCTTTCAGCTCATATTAGTAATATACGATACTCATATACACTGTTTATAATCATCTTCCAGTAGTAGTCCATTCTTTGCACTTAGTATAGGTACAAGGTTTACTATTACTATTTTTAATTTTTTTTTAAGTTTTATCAAAATTCAGTAGAACTTTTTTTTTGCAATATTTATTTTAGTTTTTCCATCAGATATGCATCCTTTTACATAGGTATTCCTGCATACATTGGAGTCTAAAATCCTCACATAGAATTAATCCAATCATACAGATGCTTCCATCTTTCCACGAACACACTATCATCTTTACTTTGTAGCATAAGACTTAATTTATCCATCTCTGCCGTTTCTAGTAATCTATTTGCTAACTCTTCTCGTGTAGGAATATGTTCCTGCTTCCAAAATCTAGCTAACAAAATTCTAGCAGTTGTAAGTATATAAGTTATCATGTATTTATCTTTCCACTAGTAATTTTCCGGTATATTTAACAGGACAATTTCAGGTAACAACTCAATTTTGATATTTGTTATTTCTATAATAGTTTTCTGTATCATCTTCCAGTATCTACACACCTTTTCACAACGCCACCACATATGAAAAAACGATCCAATGTTAGTTTTACATTTCCAACAGTTCTTTGATAATAATGGATTACATTTGACTATCTTATCTGGTGACCAATGCCACCGATGATAGACTTTATATATGTTTTCCTTATACTTAGTGCTTCTCATATATTTTACCGACTTCCAAGTTTGTGCCCATTTGTCCATACCAATATTGTATCCTATATCCCTTGACCAAGCTATCATTGTTGAATTGATTGCGACTTCCTGCATGCGTTCAGCTAGTAGCAGTCTATAGATTTTCTGTATCATTTTATCACTAGAGGATAACCAGATCTTATCCAGTTGTGTTCTAGAATCTTCAAATCCTCTTATCACATCTTTTGAGTACCTAGATTGTAATTGTGTTGTTTCCCACCATGACAGCTTAATTTTATATAGGGCTAGCAAACTCTTCTTAGATTTTAGTTTATTGTTCTTATCCAATAAGGTGTCATAGCTCTCTCTATCGCATGCGTTGACAAGGGAAGGTTTAATAAATGCTTCCAGTGGTGACACCCATCTTGGTATTTTGGCATATTGTCGCTCTTTAATTTCATTCCATACCCACACTAGAGCACCTCTTATACTATGATGTCTAAAATTATAATGTATTTTGTGGTATGGGGTGTGGTATGAAAATTAAGTAGAATTTAATTACATCATCATATCACAATACACCAACCAAACAATCAAACAATTATTCATCCCAATTCCTCTCCTATTATATTAACAGTTGCTCCACTGATCTATCATTTCATTGCTCCTAATTTTTGGATTCAAATTATCACTCAAAGTCATATTAGACTATTATTATAATCAATTGCCATTTAGCTATAGTATTCCAACCTGATTAAACACCTTTAAGATAATTAAACATCCCTATTATTACCCACTTTTATCTTTTAAGTACACATATTAACACTTTCTTATCCACCACTAATTTGCAGCAAGGAGGGAAGGGAAGCTATATTTTAATTTTCCTAGCAATTTCTTAAGACCCTTTTACTAATCTTTAGTTTAGAAATTCAAATTATCACTCAAAGTCATCTTAAATTATTATTAAAATTAATTAAAACTTAACCATAATATTTTAACATAAATAAACATAATTAAACCTCTTTAGACAATTTAGCATTCCTATTATTACTACACCTTTAAACTTTAAATTACACCTAATAACGCTTTCTTAATCCCCACTATTATACAGCAAAAAAGTTTTTAAGGTCATTTCCCCCAACTAGGCCTATATCAGAAGAAAACCTCCTTATATAATTTATTTTTCCTCCTACACATCTGTAATCTTTTTTTCTGACACAGCATTTCTACATTTTTTTCCTTTGTGTGTGTACTGGTTTCCTGGTCTCCCCCCTCTGGCTCTCACAAACTTTATTTCCCACATGTTATTATCCCTTTTAAATTTCCAAGCCCGTGATTTTTTTCTTTTTGTTCTCCTGCACAACATTTCAACATATCTTTTTCCTTTATGTATGAACTGATTTTGTAATCTCCCCCCTCTAACTCTCACATACTCCCTTTCCCACATTTTATTGTTTCTTTTAAATTTCCAAGCCCGTGATTTTTTTCTTTTCGTCCTATTTCCTTCTTTTCCATTTTTCATTCGTTGACCATATTCTTTTAACAGTTCTGACTTTACACCAGATGATTTTTTCTTCTTCTTTCTCACTGTTTTGGTTAAGGGTTATTGAATTACTGCACAGTCTTTCTCCTGTAGTACTCCCGGGTTTTCTGCCACACAATAACCACCTTTCTCTTACTGACAGGGATCTGGGCATGTAACTTTGTAACCCTTTTCCCTTCAGGCCATATACGGTTACTGTTTCTTTATACTTCAACTTTTCATAACACACAAGACTGTCTCTCCTTCAGACTTCAGAATGAACTTAACTTATCAATTGCCTTATTCAACTTTAAGACCTAGAACTTAACAACCTACACAGGGAAGCCTCTCCTTCAACTCTCATACATAGCTTAACTGAACTTTTTCTGACTTCATCAACTGTCATCTCTAACTGACCCCCTTGATAGACATTCAAGTCCTCCACACAGCATCCATTCCAAAACCCCTCCCCCTCTCTGTCACTCATCAATCATATCACTTGCCTAATTCCAGCACTCTAGATTATCATCACAGCCATGCAAACCAAACTTTTAAAGCCACACACACAGAGTTAAACATGAAATCATTACAGCTCACCTCCATGTTTTCATCCATCTCCTCCTCCATCCTCAGTGGAAACGCCATTTTATTCCGCCTCTTAAATTGCTAAATAGCCAACAAGCCTTCAGCCATCCATTGTCCTTTATAAATCCTTTCCAATAAACAGAGGGAGGGGGGGAAACGCCAACTATAGCTCGTCTTTTCCCCAAAAAAACACGAAGACACTTAAAGACGTAAAGTCCTCTCCCGCATGCCTCCTGGCCGCTATTCTTCTCAGTTCAATACAGAGTTGGTCGGGGTAATTTTTATTTTTTCCTCTCTACATACACCTCCGAAGTATATGTACTCACAATTGCCTTCCTTTTCTTTTCCTCCTGCGTTGCTGCAATTGATGTAAATCTTGAATAACAATAGGTTAAAAGGTGGATGGTCGGGGCTAGGTGGAAAACATGGAGACCATGATCCACTCCACTCTTCATCCCTGCTTCAGGGCAATATCGGACACATACACCCCGCCATGCCAGAGCGGGGAGGGGCTGAAAAGAATCCCCTTGCTACCGGCTCTCCCTCCAGGAGAGCCGGCCAGGCCCCCCGACACCGGGAGGCACTCAAAAAAGATGAAAAGTGATCAGGCGGCTTGAGAGCGTCTCGAGAATCCGCCCGTTGCCCACGCCCTACCGCGCATGCTCTCAGTGCTTGCTTTATTTCTAAAATCAATTGATCATAAATTGTTGTTATATGCAGACGATCTTTTAATTTATGTTTCTAAGCCTTCTACCACACTTGAAGCTATACAAAAAACTGTCAGGTTCCACAGCCAACAACGGAGTACAAGCTTATCAGAAAGGTTATACTTTATTGCAGAGCTATAGAGGCATTAACATAGTCACTGTTAAGAATGGCAACGGTCCTACAAGCATAATGGGATATAGGGTATTCGTATGCACCCCCCCTTTCCATAAGCCAATTAGCCAGGCTCCCACACGCGGGAGAAGGGTCCCCAGGCCGTTAGAGGCCGCAGCTGGGAACCGAAAGCACTCCCACGGTTCCAGGCATCCCAGACACTACACCAGCAACCTGCAAGGTCATTGATAAGCAAGCAGTACAGAAGCAAAAGTAAAGAAGTAGCATCTGGCCAACAGAGGAAGAGAATTAATCCCCCCTCATCATGGCAGCATAGCTGACAAAAACTCAGCAACTTTTTGGGAGAATCTCTGGGCTGAACGTCAACCAGACAAATCAGAATTACATCCGATTAATTCATCCACTGAAGCCTCAACAAAAACTAAAGCTAATTTTAACTTCCAATGGGTTAAACCAAATGGAGGTATATAGGGATTAATATCCCTGTACAATTTAAAGACATCATTCAAATAAATTTTGACAAGCTTCAAAAGTCAATTGTGGTTCAATGATTGAAATAGCATAAACAAAAGTTATCTTGGTCTTCAAGTATTTCAGTTGTTAAATCCTTTATTTTACCCAAATTTACCATTTTATTTCAAACCATCCCAGTGGCTATACCAGGGGGGGGAAATTGTGGCAAATTTTTCCCAATGAATTCATATGGGCAAAACTAGGGTTGCCAAGTCTGAAGTGGCGCTGGAGTTTTCCCTCGGATGACCGTGGCCCCGCCCCAAGCGTGCCCGGCGTGATCGCGTCACTTCCGGGTGACGTGCACGTCACGTGCTTTGGGGGTGGGGTTCCCCCCGGGGCCTGATCCGCTGGCAGCGGGGAACGGGCCTCTGGGGCGGGGAAACGGAAACATAGGGTGGGTCATAAGACTTTGAGTACACCCCTTAATTTTGGGGGGTTGAATATATCAGACCTTAAGTCATATTATATAACTTCTACTTTATCCCAATTAGTGAAAATGCTTAATCCTAAACCAGAAGAGTGGGTTTTTATTGAAGCCTCATCCTGTGCTCCTTTGTCAGTTCAAGAAAAGATCTGGCTTAAGCCAAAAGAGAGACCTCAGTCTACCTCCAACAATCCCATTTTTATATAACACTCTCAAAATGTGGGATTCTTGGAGGAAGATCCTGGCCCCAGATATTTCACCGATGTCCACGTTTACATATCAAACATGGTTCCCACCAGGCTTTCCATAGATGGTTGGTAGCAGGTTTATTATCCCCCTTTTCTTAGATAAAAAATGGTGAAGTTATCAAAAAACAGACTGCAGGAGAAATCAGGGAGTAAGATTTCTTGGTATAAATATTTTCAAATTAGGAACCTGATTATTACCCTCAGGACCTCTGGGGTTTTCGAATAATCACTTATGATTAGTATGATTAGTAATCAATTATGATTAGTAAAGAAACAAAACGCCAAAAATAGGGTCTCTTCCATGTACAGGATACTTGTTGTGTCCACGTTTTACCATATGAAACAAAATGGAATTTGGTCTTGGGAATAAATCATACGGATTCTAATTGGATACAAATTCTAATTGGATACAAATTTGGAATTCCTCGTCAAAGAAATCTAAAATATGTAATTATTGACTTCAGTTTTACAAATTGTTTTCAAATTGGCATTTATCACCTCACAAAATTCATTTGATGAATAAAATCTTAACCAATGTAATCAAGTAGGGACTAATTTCCATAACTGGTGGAAATATAATGTTATTCAAACTTTTTGGAAAGAAGTTCATAGGACGATCTGTGGACTTGTGAACTTTTTCTTCCATATTCGCTGGGATTTTTTCTACTAGATCTTTGGGCAGACTTACTGCTTCCAAAACAACAGAAAATTTTTATTTTTACATTGGTGGCTGAGGCTAGATTGGCCATAGTGAAAAAGTGGAAGTCCCCTTTGGGTCCCACACTTCATAATTGGCAAGTAAATTTATGGGAGCAATATATTATGCGGAAGATTTTGAATAACCCCTTTTTCTCTGACTCTCCTTTGGTGTGGGGACATTTTGGTTATGAGGAAACCTGGATTAGGGAACCAGTCATAAAATATCTGACGAGAGAGTTGTCCCTTCTGATCAGCAGATTAGCATATCATTGAAATTATAAAAGGGTCAGAGATTTACATAAATTATGTCATTATCTCAGGTAGTTTTCTGATTAAATTGTTTTTTTATTTAAATGACATCTTGATGTTATCTATTTTCTTATTTATTCAATTTTAAAAATGAAAAAAACAAATGACTTGATAGTAGTGTATTTAAAACAGAGAAGCGAAGGGGTAGGACTTCCCCCAGAGCTCCACAGTAGCCTCTCCCCTGCCTCTCTTCTCAGCTGCTGGATAGTGACCAGGAGCTCTACCGCAACTTCCCCCTCACCATCTCGGAGCGCTGGCAGCAGGAGGTGACGGAGACCGTGTTCGACACAGTCAATGCAGAGACTGACAAGCTGGAGGCCCGCAAAAGAGCCAAGAACAAGCAGCTGGGCCACGAGGAAGGTGAGCCCCACGACTGACGGGCTGGACGGCCACTAGGACCTCGACTCAGAACAACTCTGGGCTCCCTGCCAGGAGTGTCGTCTTTTCCTGGGGCTCAGCTCGACCTCTTAGAACCCACACTACAGGGCGTTTGCTGTTGGGAACATTTTGTAGAGGTAGTGTGGGGAGAAGCTGTGATTGGGTTAGCTGCCCAGTGCCCCCTGCCCTGCTTCCAAGAGCCCCTCCTTCTTCTCAGTTTGTTGTGCACTCTGTACTTCTCCTGTCCTGTACAGATTACGCCCTAGGCAAAGACTGCATCATGCATGGCTACATGTCAAAACTGGGGAACCCTTTCCTCACCCAGTGGCAGAGGAGATACTTCTACCTCTTCCCCAACCGGTTGGAGTGGCGTGGAGAAGGAGAATCCCCGGTAAGAGAAGAACTCTACTTCACTGTGAGAG
Organism: Gekko japonicus; assembly: GCF_001447785.1. Taxonomy (NCBI): domain Eukaryota; kingdom Metazoa; phylum Chordata; class Lepidosauria; order Squamata; family Gekkonidae; genus Gekko; species Gekko japonicus. The sequence continues at coordinate 378,528 of NW_015170929.1, read as the reverse complement.
GAGGGGGAATGGGCACGTTGAGTATGAGAGGACTTGCCGTATATGTGCATGGCTTGGCAAGTTTGTCATCTAAAGTCCCCAAAGGATGGGCAGAGAATGCGGATTGCATGTTTAAACTGAAAGCTGGAAATGGAGTGTGCTGTCTGTCACTCTCTCACCACTGCCTTTTTGCATCCATCCGACAACAGCAGTCTTTGCTCACGATGGAAGAGATCCAGTCAGTGGAGGAGACACAGATGAAGGACAGAAAGTGCATCCTGCTCAAGATCCGGGGAGGCAAGCAGTTTGTCCTGCAGTGTGATGTGAGTTTTCCCCGAGTATGAAAAAGCCAAAACCTTGTCTGGAGTAGTAGCAAGCCTCATCGAGCTCCTGCAGGCTCTCGGGGACTCAGGGTCTTCCTTGATCCATTGAAAAGACAACCTGCTCCATTAGGCAAGGGCACAATAATAGGTTTCTGCTAGTCGCTGAAAGTCCTGTCTGAACCCTCTCTGGCCTTTGAGAGTTTGGCTTTCAGCTGCTCATTTTCAGGTTTGACCACAAACTAGAGGGCATGAATGTGACTGAAGGTTAAGACATGGTGTGACTTGATGATTTCAATGGGAGTGTTAATTATGTGGTTAAAATCTTCTGTTGGGATCGGAATCCTCAAGAGGTTTACAGAAGGTGTTTTTAAATCCCCACGTTGTACGGCATGTTCAGCATTCGCTCTGTGGCCTCTCCACGGAGCCGCTCCAGCCCGAGTGGGAAGTTCTGGGATAGATGGACTGTAGTTAATAGGTTCTCATACAGAAACGCTACGGGTAGATAGTAGGAGCTGAGAGCAGGAAATGGTTGACTCTCAGTCATGAGCTGAAGTGATTGGCAGGGAACGGCAATGAAGGAGGTTGTTTGCACCTTTAAGCCCATCTGGTCCTGGTGACATGCCAAGGTAAAGGGAATCTGTAAGCCTCGTCTGGGAAAACCACAGCAACAGTGAGGACTTGTATCCTCTAAACATTTTGGGACGTGAACTCTAGGCAAGCTCTATTATAGCCCTGGTCAGCAGCTATTTTTTAAAGAGGGCCACACGTTGAATCAAGGAAGGGCTCAGGCCAGCAGCCATTGGCTCCACACGGTTTCACTCCCCCTCCCCCATGAGCCCAGATAACAGGCAAAAGTGCAAGCAGAGGCTTTGGAGGAGGCCTCTCTTGATGATGCAGTTTGGATCTGACTCCCACGCATGAGCCACTGCACAGGCAAAGTATGGGCAAAGAACTCCAGTAGAGCCTTGTTTGTCATCAAGGTTAGTCAGGTCAGTGGATTAAACAGCCTTTTGCTACACCTGAGTTGATATACAGAAACTGCATGTAAGCTTGACTAAGAAGAGACTTCTTGGGATTGGCAGCTGTATGGGAAACTCCCAGGGGGCCCCAGTTAGACATTTTTCTACCCAGAGATGTGGTTCAGAGTGTGCCGGGAAGGGGGCGCGGTCTCCCATCCCTTGCAGTCTAGCGTGTGGTTTTGATGTGAGAGTATCCTGACGAGCCCAGCAAGGCCTTCCCCTGCCCCCAGCAAGGCCTGTGCTCTGGCCTTGGCAGGCTCCTTCTCTGCATTCCTTTCCTTCCTTCCTTCCCTTGCAGAGTGACCCTGAGCTGGTGCAGTGGAGGAAGGAGCTGCGCGATGCCTACCAGGAGGCCCAGCAGCTGCTGCAGAGGGTGCCCAAGATGAAGCACAAGCCGCGCTCGCCAGTGGTGGAGCTGAGCAAGGTCCCGCTGATCCAGCGCAGCAGCAGCAGCACCACCACCAACGGCCTCTGACCTTCCTCCACGTCCCCTCCCATCCTTAATTTATTTGGCTGGGCTTGTCCACTGTCCCCATCCTCTCTCCTGTCTCTCTTTCTGCTGATTGTCGTGACGTCCACCCCAGCCCCCTGGGGTATTGTAGTGAGGGGGTGGGGACATCCAAAACGTGTGGGACAAGCTTCTCCGCGTGTCCCACCCTCCCCAGAGCACATGGGGACTGATGTCCATTTCAAGGGGAAGGAGCCCAGTTGGAAAGATGGGTTCAGGTCAGCACATCCCTCACTAAGGAAGGCCGGGATTTAAGGCCCTGCATTTAAATAGGACCAATGGAGGAGAATGTTCTGGAGTGCGCACGGTGTATCTTGGAACATTCCCTGCTTCCTCCCTGTGGTGCCAGACATGTGTTAGTATGCATCTGAGGAGCATCAGCTAGCTTCGGCTTTGCTCCTCGTGGGGTGCTGAGGGAGGGAGTGTGCATCCTCTGAACTGAGCCCCCCCCCTTTCACGAGTAAGGATGGAAAGAGATCTAAATGAGAGTCTGGATGCCATTGCCTTTATCTTCCAGTTCCAAGCTCTGACGGGAGTTGCACAGCTGATCCTGCATCAAGGGTGCTCTGGTTCTGGCAGGGAAAGCTCGAGAGAGCATGCTTTTCACTGCTGTTAGCCCTTGCTCAGAGTACTAGTTAATCAGCCATTGTGCCATAACCATCGCTTTCAGGGTTGGCTGGGTTTCTACTCTAGGAGGGTGGAAAAGTTGCCTGGAAGCTACGATTACCCAGAAGGACTTGCCAAACAGATGAAGGCTTACCCCCACTTCCTCCCCCCCCATGACAACCCTGTGTTCCTGAGTCCATCCCTTAATACTTACTTGCACCCTTTTCCCATCCCATTAGCTGCCACTCCACATCTGAGATCTCTGCAGTGAGGCTGTTGTTCCTGCAGCCTTAGAATCACGATTCCTCTGCTTACGCTATCCCAGGCCTGGACAAATATTCTCTAGCAATTGTGCCAAATTTCACAATGATTTGTATCTCCATCCAGGTGGACCAGTGGAGGACCTACAAAGTCCTATTCCCTGTCACCCCGGGGCCATGCCTGGACCAAGTTCCCTGCCATTTGATTGTCCCAGACTGTGCTCTTGCCTCCGATTCTTCTCCTTGGAGTAGGATGAGAACTGTCTTTGCTCTGCTGTCTCCACTGCCAAACTTATTCAGCTTTGCTGTGGAAAGGAGGAGGAGCAGCAGAGATTCATGCCAAAAGAGATTCAGAACTGCCTGTCTTCTGCTTGGGGCCCCTCTGGAGTGGGGCTGGAGTGGAGGAGGCAGGAGCTGGAAACTCAGCCTGGATGAGGCCCTGTGTGCCAACTCCAAGGGTCTGAAGGACTCTGTAAATAATCTCTGTGCCAAGAGGCCAGGCCGGCTGTGGAAAAGTGGGCCTGCTCTTCCCCTGTATTAAGAACTCCCCTCCCTCACAGCAGTGTTATGATTTTTCTCACAGGCTGAGGAGAAAGGTCAGGTTGAATTAAGCCTGTGCCCCTCCTCTTTCACTTGCCGTTAAGAGAGGGGGTGGCGTGTGGGTAGGGGTCAGGTCCCCTCCCCCTGGTCTCACTGCCCAAGTGCATGCAATTGCCTCTGCTGCATGCCCCCCCCCCCAACCCTGCCGATGAACTCTTCCTGTTCTTCTACCTGACTCCTATTTTCCTTCCAGGGTGATTATCCCCAGGAGGAGATAGGTGGAATGGAGCCCCTTTCCTTGCAGTGTCTGTAAATATTGATCTCTGGTTTGTCTCTCTGGGTTATTATTATGGATTTTTTGCCGATTTTTGAATGTGATTTTAATGAGTGGGTTAAAAAAATATTGTTTTTATAATAAAAAAGATCCAAAACCCACAAGACTAGGGCCTAAAGGCTCTTCTGTGGCTCTCAGAATGCAGAGAACCTGTCTGTGACATAGATTTCAGCTTTTGAATGAATACCTGATCTGAATCAATCCAACATGCCTAGTATTGTCTGCTCTGGTAGGCAGTAGTTCTCCATGGTCTTAGGCAAAGATCCCTCCCTTCCCAGGGACAGAAGGGATGATCTGTCTAGGCTAGGAAGAAGCACGTACAGGTGGACACAGGAATGTATATATACTAAGCATTTGTATTACCATCAGGCTGATGAAAATGGAAAATATAAATGTGAAAGTAGGAAGCAGCTAGCTCCATGTTTGTGGAGCATGTCTTTAAAAGTCTATACAGCTTGTCAGGATCAACAGCATGCAAATCTCCACACACGTTTCCAGGGAATCGTTATGCTTTATTAGACTACAGGTCCATTGTCATGATCTACAGGTATATTGTTAGGAATGACAATGGGGCAGATGCATCACTACATATAACATGATGCTGCAATTGGCTAAGCAAATGAAATCCAAGCGCGCGGGCGGGAATTCTCCCGGCGGGAGGTTACATAATGAACGGGAGAGTCGCTGTGCCCCATGAGAGCAGAAAGATTCACACCAACAGTGGAACGCAAGCCCTCCCTCCTCCTCAAGGTTAGATAACCCAATCTGGCAGCGCCAGTTCGCACGGTCTCATGAGCGCCTCCCTATCGCTGTTTACAGCAAGCGAGCAAAGCGAGCGAGCAAGCATGCGCAGTCGCGCCAGTCAGGAAAGGACAAATACAGATGAAACATGGCAGCTAGCTGACATAGCTATACATCTTTATGTCCAAAAACAAAAAATAACTGTACAGAAATGTCAAAAATATTTGTAGAATACTTTTTATATAAAGTGTCACAAAGAATTTAGGATTACAATATTATGACAATTACTTTCTTCAAATAATGTAAACCACTCAGTTCATGAAAACAGTCCAAAGTAATCCAAAACAAACAAGAGGTGCTTCAGATAAAGACCATCACAACATAGACACTTTTACAACCCGATGTCTTCAGGGATGAGTTCACATCATACTTGTGTCATAAGGTGTCAGTTCAAAAGCCAAGCCAAGAGTCTCCCGTGTCAACGCTTCTTTGTCTTTATTGTTGACATGGGAGACGGGGTCCCCGTTGAAAGCCTTGTTCTAAAGTGAATTGGGAGACTCTTGGCTTTTGAAAAAGCCTTGAGCGATACTACGTGATTAGGAAGTCGGCAAACCTGTGAAGCAAGCCTTGAACCGACACCTTATGACACAAGTAGGATGTGAACTGATCCCTGAAGACATCAGGTTGTAAAAGTGTCTGTGTTGTGATGGTCTTTATCTGAAGCACCTGTTTGTTTTGGATTACTTTGGACTGTTTTCATGAACTGTGTGGTTTACATTATTTTAAGAAAGTAACTGTCATAATATTGTTGTAATCATAAGCTCTTTGTGACACTTTATATAAAAAGTATTCTACAAATATTTTTGACATTTCTGTACACAATTATTTTTGTTTTTTGTCTATTCTATACTGTGTATTCCCCGTTTGTTTTTTTATACATCTTTATGTAGCAGATGCTGCCCACTGCCTCCAATGTTACAGGCAACCTTTCCTGTATCAGACAGGAAGGAGGCTTTGTGGCCACTGCAGCGTAGAGCAGACTGCTATCGGGAGGGGACTGAAGGAGGCCTGGCAGAATGACAGGGAAGTAATCTGAGCCTTTGCATTCCGAATGATGCTGTTATTCCTGTTTCTCAGAGTTGTGTAATTGTGCATGGAGACTTCCTGCTGCTAAGGGGAAGTGGAGGCACTGGAATCAGTGCGGGGTAACCCTCACTGTCCAATTTAAGACTTTTTCAACAAAAATAGGGGAGATTCTGACAGGCACAGAGGGCCTTTGTGTTTGATCACCAAAAGTGCATTTTAGCTATTTCACAATATGGAGTGGCAACGGTGTGATACCTGTCAGTACTCGACATATTTGGAGGGGATTGTGCGGCTGTTAAATCCATTTAACAAAATCAGGTTAGAGACGCACTCTTGTGCAGCAGTCCTGCAGGGCTGGGGTACAAATTCCTCTTTTTAATGGAAAAACAAAGTGGTATAGGGAAGGGAGGTGAAATGTACCACTAAATATTCTGAACCATATCACTGGACTCCTGTAACATTAGTGGGAGAAAGAAGCCTGGAGATGTTTTGCTATACAAGGGAGTGCGTTTAAGAGTCCCCCTGTGACGCAGGTCTTGGCTCACAGACAATAATCACCTGCAAAGTAGTGTGTGAACTGAGTGAGCCAGTTTGGTATAGTGGTTAAGAGCAGCGGTAGCGGACTCTAATCAGCAGGTTTGATCTGTACTCCTCCTCCACATGAAGCCAGCTGGGTGACCTTGGGCCAGTCACAGTTCTTTCAGAGCTCTCTCAGCCCCTAAAAACCAGTCTGGCTTGCCACCTAGTGGTGCATATTGCTAAGACCTAGAACTCAGGGCTGCCAGACAATCTTCAGATCTCCTGGCTATTCTATGCACAGTGCTATACGGCAATACTAATAATGATGAGTGTATGGTGTCACGGCAGGACCAGGGGGCGTGACGCAAGTAAGCCAAAGTCCAGGAACAGTCCGAGGTCAAGCCGAGAAAATCAGGTAGCAAGGTTCAAGCAGGTTTAAATCACAGTCCAGAAGCAAGGTCAGACATACCAAGGTTTCAAGTCCATAAATCACAATGATGCCAGAGGAGTCAGAGATGAACGAAGGTCAACGAAGTCGAGGGTCAAGAGCCGAGGATCAAGCCGATAAGAAGTCCACAAGGTCTGGAGCAGAGATGCAAGGATTCAGGTCCTGACAACAACAGTTGCCAGCACAAATGACTGCTGGCAACAGGCTTGCTTATATACAGTGCTAGCTAATCAACTCATTAGCTAGCCGGGAGCAAGGTCAGGATCCTGTCAATAGTCAGGGCTGAGAGATCTTCTGGCACGCATGCGTGCATTCTGCCTTCGCTCTCTCAGCTGCTGTCTCCTTACATTCCTGAGCCTGGTTACAGGTGGGGGCGAGTCTGATGAACTACTGGGCTGCAGCAGAGACTGATCCCTTGCAGGTGTTCCCTGAGAGGCTTGATCCTCCTCACCACTTAGGTAGCTTTCAGCTACAGGATCCAGTCTTTGCCTTTCTGCTGCAGTACTGTCCTCAGGAGCCTGTAAGTCCACAGGCTCCTGGCTGGCAGGTGCCTCCTCAGGGGCATCAGCAAGGGCAGGCATATGGACGGAATTCCACCCCACATCCTTACTACCCTGTTGCAGAGGATCCGGATACAAGCCCCAGCTACCCATGCCAGTTATGCCTCAGTGTCTCCTGTGGTGTTGGTGTGCTTTGCTGGACAGAATGCTGGACTAGGGTCTGGGAGACCTGGGCTGAAGTCCCCCCGCACTGCCTGCCTGCCATGGTGCTTGCCGGGTGACCCTGACGCAGCCAGCCACACACACACACACACACTGCCTGAGTCCCTGTGAAGATAAAATGGAGGGAGGACTATGAATGCTTCTCCTGAGCTCCTTGGAGGAAGGGCAGGATAAAAATGCACTAGACATACAAATACCCTAGCAAAAAAACCATGCAAGTGCTTCAGTGGCGGTGGACCTATGGGAGCAGAGATGTGCTTCCACTTTGTCTGAAACTAAATGGGACCTTATGTGTATGTTGCACACACTGCAACATTTTGGAGCGGAAGCATTTTTAGGACTGGTGCTGTGGTGCCGGCCGATACCTTTCGTGGCACCTTCCAAGTGTTTTTAGGAAGTGGGTGGGGCCAGACGGGGTTTTTGCCAGGCAGAGCTTCTGATTGGCCACAGATCTGATTGGCTGTGCTTAAAAAAATCACAAGGATCTTCACTGTATGACTGAAGATAAGCCGTGTGTGTGCAAGAAAATATTTTTTACCTATGTTCATTTTAAAAGGTATCCTGTTAAGCAGGGCTGAAGAGTTATCATTAGTTACTATTACTCCCTGGCCTTTTGTGGTTGGTGCCACCTCTTGCAGCAGCCATTCTGTGGTTATGCCCACTACACTGTTTCAGAATTCCAAAAGCGTGACAAATATGTTCCCCCCCCCCCCCCCCCGTTTGGTACTCATCCCAGAATTACTGTACCTCTAGGGAATCTAAAGGAGCTGCGGTGGCTCAAGTGGTTAAGACGCTAAACTGCAGGCTGTGGAAGGTCGGTAGTTCAGCAGTTCAAGACCCAGGGTGCCGCATGACAGAGTGAGCTCCTGTCTCTAGTTCCAGCTCCTGCCAACCTAGCAGTTCGAAAGCAAGAAATTGCAAGTAGGTAAATAGGGACCACTTCAGTGGGAAGGTAACAGCGTTCCGTGCGCCTTGGTGTTTAGTCATGCCGGTCACATGACCACGGAAACGTCTTCAGACAGCGCTGGCTCTTCAGCTTGGAAACAGAGATGAGCACCGGAAGCCTACAGTCGGGCTCGACTGGCTTTCGAGCAAGGGAACCTTTACCTTTAGGGAATCTAAGGCTCCCCCTTGGGACTATCACTTTTATTGAAAGATAAATTATGCCCCTAAAAATACAGGAATCGAAAAAGTAGTGGATCAGAAATATAACTAGGATACCTCAAGTGAGGTTCATCACGTAATCCTTAAGCACGTGTGCCTTTCACGTTCAGTAAGGGAAAGAGAGAGCTCCCCAGTCTTGGAAGATTGAATGCAAACTTCTTGCTTATGGGGGGGCAGGCCTTTCCTTGCAACCAGGCAGCCCCCTAATCAGAAGTTTCTGTTTACCAGCAATACTGTACCACCCCACAGACCTGGCCCTGGGCCATTTTCACATGGGAACTCTGCCCCTGTAGCCAGCAGAATACCCCTGCTTTGGGGAAGAACTTCCACATGATGTCATGCTCATTCTGACCATGACTCATGGGGCTCCTGTACTCTTCTCCTTTGAACTAGAGCAGGAAAAAAACACTCCCCTTTGCTCTGACTCAAAGGAAAGACTGAGGTGGCTGCAAGCAGAGCAACTGTGTAGATGCTCTTCTTGCAGCCAATCCCAGAAGGGGAGCAAAGACAGGATCCATTTGGTCCCTTCATACTGTTCATAGCCCTTTACAGGGCTTTTTACCCCAGCTGAGCTGAACTTCAGCCATGAAGGGGAAATGGGTTGCCAAACGCAGGGGAGCACACAGTTGTCATCTCAGTGCTAAACCACCAAGGTGATGGATTGCAAGGGGAAGTGGGGGGAGAGTGGTGAAAGGATGGGGGTGGGCACAGACAGACAGTTTCCACAGGCCTCCACCCTTACTTTGCTTCCTCAACCAAATCCAAATGCTCACTCTGCCCCCCCCCCCCATATGTTCAGGCAACAGTATTGTAGGATCTCAATCCACTCATTCTCTGAATTAGCCACCACATTCCTGCATAGCCCTTATGCAATCTATGTGGGACAAACTGCACCATATCTATGCAAAAGAATAAATAATTATGTGATTTTAAAAAAATATATCAACATTCAGAAACCAGTGGGAGAACATTTCAATCTCCTGGGGCAGTCTATTGCTGATTTCAAAGTCACAATCCGAAAGATTTCCAAGGGGGAGCCAGCATAAAATTGCTGCACTAGAATTTATCAGCAAAATTACACCTATTCAATTTAGATTTAGTCAGCACCGTACATTTAGTTCCTGCTGCAGGTATTAGCATAGTACAGCATAGCTAGAAAGACAATCGTGTCACCAGTCACTGCAGTTTTGATTAGGTCTTTCCTTATCTTGAGTGTTTGGGCTCTAGCAGATTTAACTTTTATCCCTTGCATTTTATGGCCTTTGGGCCTCACTGTTTACATCTTTTTTACTGTACCGATACATAGATCTGCCCACTGACGATAACACTTTTGACAACATGGTCTCTAGTCCACAAAATCTTAGGTTGTCACCAGATCTGTTCATTTTGATATAAGGCAGTATAGATTGATGAAATAAAAAGGAGTACTGAAGGATGATAGGGAAATGCATATTAAAACAACACAGATGGGGTCTGAACTGGCAGAGACTGATCAAGAGAGAGATCTTGGAGTTGTAGTAGATAACTCACTGAAAATGTCGAGACAGTGTGTGACTGCAATAAAAAAGGCCAGTGCTATGCTGGGGATTATTAGGAAGGGTATTGAAAACAGATCAGCCAATATCATCATGCCCCTCTATAAATCAATGGTGCGACCTCATTTGGAATACTGTGTGCAATTCTGGTCACCACACCTTAAAAAGGATATTATAGCTTTGGAAAAAGTGCAGAAAAGGGCAACTCGAATGATAAAGGGGTTGGAACACTTTCCCTATGAGGAAAGGTTAAGGCACTTAGGGCTCTTTAGCTTGGAGAAACGACGACTGAGGGGTGACATGATTGAGGTTTATAAGATTATGCATGGGAAAGAGCAGGTAAAGAAAGAGGTACTTTTCTCCCTCTCTCACAATACAAGAACTCGTGGACACTCCATGAAATTGCTGAGCGGTCGGGTTAGAACGGATAAAAGAAAGTACTTCTTCACCCAAAGAGTGATTAACACATGGAATTCACTGCCACAGGAAGTGGTGGCAGCTACAAGCATGGACGGCTTCAAAAGGGAATTAGATAAGCATATGGAGCAGAGGTCCATCAGTGGCTATTAGCCACAAGGTATAGTCTGAGCGGTTGGGTTAGAATGGATAAGAGGAAGTCCTTCTTCACCCAAAGAGTGATTCACACATGGAATTCACTGCCACAGGAAGTGGTGGAGGCTACAAGCATGGACGGCTTCAAGAGGGAATTGGATAAGCCTATGGAGCAGAGGTCCATCAGTGGCCCCTATGAGCCACAAGGGATAGATAGGGGCTCTGGGGCCAGGGATGCTGCCTTTGGCCTGATCCAACATTGGCGTCTCTTATGTTCTCATGACCCAGGAAATTACAGGCCTGTCAGTTTGACATCAATACCTGGGGAAGTTCTAGAGCAGATTATTAAACGCTCTGTCTGGGTGGGCTG
>NW_015170929.1:361568-366505 GCF_001447785.1 Gekko japonicus | reverse complement strand
GGCACGTGGCACGTGGCACGGGCGCCCCTCCCTCCCTCCCTCCCCGGGCCAGGCGAGAGAGGAGCGTCTCAGGGCCCCCTCCGGCCCCGCCCGCCCGCCGAGAAGAGCCCTGAGCCCCGGGTGGCCGCAGCGCCCGCCTTGTGTGGCCATCACACGGGCACTCCCCGCCCGTCCTGGACCTTGAGTGCCTGTGCTGCTCTCCTTCTCGGACGCGGGGGTGATTGAGGGGAGGGAGGGAGGGAGGGAGGGAGAAGGCCGGTCTCCCCTCTGGCGACTGGCTCGGAACTGAGTGAGAAACGGGGATCAGGCCGGAGTGTGGGCTGAAGAAGACCGGGGGAGACGGGGCCACTGGTGGCTTCAGAGCAGCCCCCCCCCCCTTTCCCCTTCCCCTTTTCCCTTTATGAGGAGCAGTTCATTGGGGATGGATCCCAGAGGGACAGGACTTGGGAGTGGAGGCCTGGAACAGCCATGGAGCTTGCTGCATGTGGTCCCACTAGACTGGTAACTACGGATAGAGCCGCCCTCTAAAAATTTGTGTAAACCTTTAAAAAAGTCACGTACACTTGTCGCCATTACTATCCCTTGTGAGTTCCATATGTGTTTTGTCTGCAGCGTTTCTTTGCCAAGCTCCCTGAATCTGTTTCCGTTTTTTCTCTACAAACTGGAGGGATCTGGAGTGGAGGGGATGGGGAGGAAACAATTTAGAGTGTCGTCGTGGGCCACGGCTTAAGGCATGACAGAAAATATTGGGTCAAAAGTGGTTCTTTTAGAAAGGGAAAATGATTTGGGTGTTTACTGTTCACCCACTTAGAATGGAGCAGAGGTAGTTTGTGGTCAAGTGCTCAGCCTCACTAGTTTGTCTTTTGTGAAACGGGTGTTACAGCAGTAGTTGCGGAGTCAAATGTTTAGTTTGGTGGCTGGGTACCACCTCTGCCTTGTGCTTTGTGGTCTTGGACAAGTCTCTTTGCTTCATCCAGCACTCTGTTTCCAATGACGCCAGGCACCAGTGGAATGCTGACAAGCAAGTGTCTCCCTGGTGTTTTGTTTCCCTGGTGTCGTATTCAGAGGTGTTCTTCCTTTAAGCACCTCGGTTCCGTGTAGCTAGGATGGACCGTGGAAGGGACTTGGGACCTGGGAGTGGAACTGGCCGGCACAGCTTAGGAGAAGCTCTGGGTTGAAGGAAGGTGAGATGGGAGTGGGTTGGCAGGGTCAGTGGGGGAAGCCTGCCTACCCCATTCCCCCCCCCCAGATATCTCAGAATGCTTAGCGACTTTGTGAAGTCCGACATTAGAACGGATTCCAGAGTAAAAAAAGGCCCTGCTAGCATTTCAGGAAGACATAGGGGTACAGCATACTAAGCTACAGGACCAGAGTGCTTATCTAAAAGAGTCCAGTTACTCCCTGCTTAAAGTTTAATGTATACAAAGGCCTATGGAGATTCTTGCCTGCCTGGAAGCCATGCCACAAATCATAAACACCGTGGGTTGCTGGGAATGAGATAACATGGTGGTAAGGGGCACTCTGTCTGTGCTCAGAAACATTCTTGTAGGCACCCTATTTTCAAGGGCAGAGAAGATAATTAGATCAAATGTCAAAAGGCTGTTCCAGTCATAGTAATTACATTAGGAGGGGTCTGGAAACCAGCAATCCCTCTCTTAGTAACAAGGATTCCTGCCTCCAATATTTGTGACAATTAGCTCAAGGAACATGTGCCATTGTCATTATCCACCCTTCAAAAATATTTTTCCCTGATTTTTTCCTAAATTAAAAATAAATCATTTAACTTTGCAGCACACTAAGTCCAATCCTGTCTCCATCCCCACTATAGTGCAGGGACGAAGGGTATTGCTGAGGATGGCCATTTGTAGTAAACAACCCCAGAAGAAAGTCACATTGCCATGGCAGATGAAGTCCTTTTGTCTGGAAGCCAAGTTCTGAGGCCCAAGAATAAGTGAGGTAAAATGTATTCTGGATCCAAGCATCAGTGTGTTTCAGCTTCAAGAAGCTGCTGGAGATCTTACATAACAATTCACAGTGAGATCAGTGTATCGGATATACGGACTGTTCTAGAACTGCATATGTTCTTTAAACAATAAGAACCGCAGCATCTGGGAACAGTCCTAGGTGAAATAATTGTGACATTTGCATTCCCGTTCCTGGGGCAGAATTCTGGCACACACAAAAACCAGTTCCCAGGGCTGAACTCTAGCTCAAAGTCAACCCCAGGCCTCCTGCCTCCCCCTGGAGGTAAGTACCAGCCAGACATTTAAACCTGCCCATCATCCTTTGCAGCATGATGTCGAGATGTTGGACCCACGTGGCCGGACACCCCTGGAGCTGGCCGTGTCCCTGGGGAGCCTGGAGTCTGCACGGGTGCTGCTGCGACACAATGCCAACGTGGGCCGGGAGAATGGCAGTGGCTGGACAGGTATGGGAGTTTGGTGGTGGTGGTGGTGGAGCACTACAGGCGACGCTTCAGCCTCTGGCTTCTCCACTTGAATAAGACAGCTCCTTATATTCTAGGCAGAAGGGAGAGTGGGAATGTGGAAGGGGTGATTGTGAAAGTGGGGCAGGGGAAGGCAGCTGTTGAGAATGATTTGAGACATCAGGGATGTGGTTGTGGCCGCAATGTTCCCTCTAAGCTGTGGAGTCTTGTGAGCAAAAATTCTACTTTGTGAGCTGTTGGCATTAAAGTTGTGAGCGAGCGACTTGGCTACGGCATAAAATGGTTTGCTCTGGAGCCATCTTCCTGAGCGAAGATGAAAATATGTGAGCTGGAGACTAAAAAACTATGAGCTAGCTCACACTAACTCAGCTTAGAGGGAACAGTGGTATGGGGAGTGCGCAACATCACTGAAGGCCCAGAATCCAGTACACATTTTTTCCCCATACATTCTGTCTGTTTTGGAGATAGAACAGTTATGTTCCCCTTCTTTTCTGTGGTTTTGTTCGGGATACCTGATTTTTCTGGCTTTGGTTCCCAGAGCCCTGCTTTGTGTGCCTTGTGTGGCAGATGTTTCTCCAGGAATTGAGCAACAGTTAGCGGGATTCCTGTGCCCTTGGCAGTCAGACATACCCTTTTGGCAAATCAATAGACTGTCTCCTCTCCTACCAGTTTTCAGTGAGGATAAAAGAGACATTGGATTGGACATAAAGGGGGAGATGGACAGGGAGTGGTTCCAGGAAGCGGATACTGATATTTTCTTTTCCACTGTGCTTTAGTCCTGCAGGAGGCCGTGAGCACAGGAGACCCAGAAATGGTGCAGCTGGTGCTCCAGTATCGTGATTACCAGCGTGCCACACAACGCCTAGCTGGCATCCCAGAACTTCTCAACAAACTACGTAGAGTATGTGCCGTCATCTTCTGGCTGATTTTGATCTCCAAGCATTTTCCATCCCCCTCCAGTGTTCATCCACCATGGAATGTCCATCTTGGACTCCTGTCAGCAACCTCAGCAGAAGGAGAGAGGGAGAAGCCTTGCCTGGATATCTTATTAGAATCTCCCTCTCTCTATCCTGAAGCTGTGGTTGCAGGTGCACTTTTGTAAATGAACACTCAAAATTCTTCTCCTACAAGAAGTTTCAGCAGTAAATCTCTCACTTCTCTACAATACGTATGTATGGAATCATTGAAGTTTCACTATCTGTGGTTCTCCAATACATGTTTCAGTTTGCAAAAAATCATTATCCCTCCCATAGTTAGGGGCTTAGAGGATGCATTTGAAAAATACACTTTCAGGATGACAGAAGTAGTTACTCTGAATCCCAGGTTGCCATTGCTGTCCTTTTAACTCTGGTTCCTCGGGGATATTTGAATCACTTTTGGGCTTTCTAGTAGTAACAATCTAATTTAACACTGAACTCCCATTGGAATAGTATGACTAGTAGTGTTAGGGTTATGTCCTGTAGTAGTACAAATACACGATATGTAGAGAGTAGGGATTTGCTGTTCCTTCTCTTTTTTCTTGTCTCTGTTGATCCTGTCCCTTTCTCTGGTTTTCTGTCTCACCAGGCTCCTGATTTCTATGTGGAAATGAAATGGGAGTTTACTAGCTGGGGTAAGTCAGTGCTTGGAATTCCACCATTTGGGAGTGAAGCTAGAGCAGGTGAATGGAGATGACTGTCCTGGAAAAAGTTTTAAGCAGACCTTAGGAACTCAGGCAAGTGTGGTACAGTGATGAGAAAATTCAACAAAATACATTGGACAGAGCTCAGGGCCAATGAGCGCCTGCTCTTTGACTCAGTTCTCCCTCTGAGGCGGAGGACATCTGCATGGGTTATTCCCACCGTGCCAATAGGGAGGCAGGAAGTGGATTTCCCCCCCCCGTTGGTGCCTTTGGAATATCCCATCTCCAGTTCTGTTCCTGCCTCACTAGAGAGAAGCAGCACAATTTAGCTAGGCTTAGCTAACTTTGAAAGTTTAAAACTCCTAAATACTTTTTATTCCTTCTAGCCTGCCTTGCCCTTCTTACCTTGTTATACTTTCTTATTCCACTCCTTCTAACTTCTCTCCTTTGCTCCAATCTCGGAGCGAAATTAAACAGGGGTCTGTCGACCTGAAGAGGCCTCACAAACAGCGATGGCCGACAAGGAACTTCCTGAGGAGTTCTCCTCAGGCGACGAGGGAAACGCGACTGCCGCATCGGCGGTTCCTTCTAACTTCTCTCCTTTGCTCCAATCTCGGAGCGAAATTAAACAGGGGTCTGTCGACCTGAAGAGGCCTCACAAACAGCGATGGCCGACAAGGAACTTCCTGAGGACTTCTCCTCAGGCGACGAGGGAAACGCGACTGCCGCATCGGCGGGAGCGCGGGAGAGCACCGGGACCGATCAGCCTTCGCGGTTTGATCGTGCGTCCACAGCAGAGGCTGCGGAGGTCTCAGCGGCGGCGCACAGCGCCAAGAAGTGCCGCTTGCAGCCCGAGTCAGATGAGCCCGC
>NW_015170929.1:355262-359783 GCF_001447785.1 Gekko japonicus | reverse complement strand
AGATCAAATCCATCGCGACGCGTGTGTTCAACAGCAGATCATCGACCCTGATGGAGCTGGCCAGCCTTTTGGGACTCATGATTGCCAGTATAGACATGATACAATGGGGTCGAATGCATGCGAGAGCGTTACAGATGTTCTTATGACCACATCAACTGAGCATTATGCAAAAGAAGGTGCTCAATCTTCAGGTACCCTTCAAGGTCAAGCAAAGCCTGCGTTGGTGGACAGACTGCAACAACCTGACGGCCGGGAAGATGTATTACATACCCCAATTCTTGGAACTTTTCTCCGGTGCCAGCTTTACAGGATGGGGAGCAACGCTACAGGGTGTTCTAGTCCAAGGCGTGTGGTCGTCGGACGAAGCCTTGCTTCCGATCAACCTGCTGGAGATACGAGCAGTTCATCTAGCTCTACTTCATTTCCCTTCGCGACTACAGGGACAACATGTGCTGGTGAGGACGGACAATATTGCGGCGAAGGCTCATCTCAACAAACAGGGAGGGTCTCGATCTTGCCGGTTGCACAAGGAGGCCATGAAGATCCTACTCTGGGCAGAGAAGAACATTGCGTCTCTGAGAGCGGAGCACATCAGGGGAATAGAAAATGTACAGGCGAACTGTGACAATATTGCGGCGAAGGCTCACCTCAACAAACAGGGAGGGTCTCGATCTTGCCGGTTGCACAAGGAGGCCATGAAGATCCTACTCTGGGCAGAGAAGAACATTGCGTCTCTGAGAGCGGAGCACATCAGGGGAATAGAAAATGTACAGGCGGACTGGCTCAGCAGACAGGCATTGCAGGAGGGAGAATGGGCTCTCCACCCGGACCTCTTCTCCACAATAGTGGAACAATTTGGTCACCCGATATTGGACCTATTTGCAGCCCCAACCAATCACAAACTGCCGAGGTATTACACCAGGTACTTTCATCAGAATGCAGAAGCGACGGACGCACTCACAACACAGTGGCCCGCAGGTCTATTATACGCGTTTCCGCCGTTCATCCTGATCTCCAGGACTCTGCGCAGAATCAAAGAACTGAGGGCGGAGGTCATTCTGGTGGCCCCACGGTGGGCGAGACGTCCGTGGTTTTCTATGATACAGAAGATGTCCATTCTACCTCCTCTGATCCTACCAGTGTCTCCAGACATGATATTCCAGGGTCCAGTTTGGCATCCGGATCCGGCATGGCTCTCCTTGACCGCATGGAGATTGAGCGGCAAAGATTGTTAGACCTAGGCTTCTCCAAGGAAGTCATGGATACTATCATGGCATCCAGACGTTCATCCACAACGCGTATTTACAATACCACTTGAAGGCGTTTGTTCATTGGTGTAGGCGCAAGAGAGTCGACCCACTTTCACCTTCGGTACCATCTCTACTAGCCTTTCTACAGGAGGGGCTAGACACGGGTCTGCGAGCCTCCACATTACGTAGACAATTAGCGGCGATCACTACTGTAATCCCTACACTGGAAGGCGTGAGATTATCCAAACATCCTCACATTCAACTATTTCTTCAAGGGGCAACAGCCAAGTCCCCTCCTCAAACGCATCGCTTCCCTACATGGAAGCTAAACGTTGTCCTGGACGCTTTGATGAAGCCGCCGTTTGAGCCTCTCAGAGAAGTCGGTCTGAAATGGCTACGAATGAAAACACTATTCCTCGTCGCAATTCCTCGTCGCAATTACCTCGGCGAGAAGAGTTTCAGAGTTGAACGCTTTATCTGTAAAATCTTCTTACTGTACGTTCCACAAAGACAAGGTGGTGCTTTTGACGGATCCTACGTTCCGGCCCAAAGTGGATTCCAGATTTCATCGCTCCCAGGAGATATGTCTGCCGACCTTCTGTCCGCACCATATACACCCCAAGGAACGTCTTTGGCACACACTAGACGTCAAAAGGGCTTTGAAGATTTACATCGCAAGGACGGAACCTTGGAGGAAGTCAGATTCCTTGTTCGTCGGCATCTCTCCACCAAACAAGGGTGAAAAGTTGTCTAAATCATCCCTCAGTGTGATACTGAAATCTTGCATCGTGGAAGCATATAGGGCAGTTGGTCTGAATCCACCAGCTGGCATAACGGCACATTCTCTGAGGAGTGCAGCAACTAACGCAGCGCTGATGAGAACGACCATTGGACACTTACCGTGAGTGGTCCTTCTCCTCTGAGGACAGGAGGACATCTGGGCCCTCCCACTGTCATCTTTCTTCCTGTTTTTACTATTCTTGTTCACTTTTTTTTCATATTCCGTGCTGAGAATTTCTTCCTGTTCTGCACTCTCCCATTATGGGACGATTCTTTCCTCTCTATCTTAGATACAGGATAGAGTGATTATTCAATTGATATAATTGTTCAGAGTTATGTTTTTTATAGGGCAAGGTTAGTTTTTCAGGCTGCAAGACTGCTTTCGGAGTCCCAGAACTGGAGATGGGATATTCCAAAGGCACCAACAGGGGGGGGGGGGAAATCTACTTCCTGCCTCCCTATTGGCACGGTGGGAATAACCCATGCAGATGTCTTCCTGTCCTCAGAGGAGAAGGACCACTCACGGTAAGTGTCCAATGGTCGTTCCCATCCTTCATGGATTCACAACTGGTGGAGTCCTATACCAGGGGACTGCCTTTCCTCCAGAGCAGTTTCAGAAAACATGTGGGCACTATTGCCTAAGGGCTTCAGATTATTTACCTTTCCTTCCAATGGCAAGAGCAGTAGCCAAGAGGAAGCTTAATCCTGGCCAAAGATAGCAGGTTTCAGGAGAGATGGTTAACCATCAGGCCAAGTAGCACTCACCAATAGACCAGCTTTGGCCTACTGCCAGCTGCACACCACTGGCGTAGCCCGGGATCTTTGCCTATATTTGGAGGATGCGGGATGCCTCCTCCGTTCCCTCAGTGAATGGAATGGCTTTAATGTGGAACAGTAGATATACATACACATACAAATACAGTTGTTAAGTTCGACTCATACTAGTGTACATTTAATACAAATTACAATGAAAACGAGTTACAAACTCTGTCAGAAACAAGAGAGAGTCAAAAATGTCCAGTATAACTTTCCAGATTTGTGTGTATAGATTACAAGGTCCCAGATGTATTACATCCCTTGTTGCGTCCTAGAAGACTTCATCAGATCAATAAGATACAGTAAATATGTAGAACCATATCGATAAATGTATATCTTACTGACAAATATATCACATGGCACATAGATCATCCTACCACTTCTCCTCCTCAAGTGAAGAACTGTTAAGTTTCTCCAGATCTGTTGATTCTAAAGGGAAGCCACTGTAAGAAGCAAGGTAATCCTTTCATAATTTCTAAAAGTTTCCATTTTTAGTTTGTAATTGTATTATATCAAACATTTACATTTACCCGGAAATTTTTACAAAGCTGGCATCTATTTAATAGGAGGTAAACCTGCCCTTCAAAGTGAAAGCTGCTAACAAATGCCTCCGCTGGGATTTGGCAAGAGCCCAATTTAAACTACCACATCAGTACATTCCACGTGTTTCTTAAAGTGGCTTCCTTCACACAACGAGGGACGTAATACATCTGGGACCTTGTGATCTATACACATAGATCTGGAAAGTTATACAGGACATTTTTGTCTCTCTTGTTTCTAACAGTTTGTAATTGTTTTTCATTGTGATATGTTTTGTATTAAATGTACACTAGTATGAGACTAAACTAACAATTGTATTGTTGTTAGTTCCTTTTAACATGGAACAGACTCTGCCCAGGGACAGGCTATATTTTTGCCCTAGGCATTGGAACAAAATCTGTGTTGTGTGTGCTGGGGGCAGAGGTCGGTTGTACTTGTCCAGAGACACTGGGAGTAAGCCAAGGCCTAGTATTTCCAGTGCCTTAGGAACTTGCCTGAGTTGCTCTGGCAGAAAACTGGCTGACTGTTGTTGAGCAAATTGGTTTGGGGTGCTGCATTTCAACACATGTACTGAAGGTTGCCTACCTCTGGTCTGTCCAGTTGTGTGAGAAACATTTCATCATTGCAGTGTTCCAGGGATTAAAGTTGATAGCTGGACAGAGTCCTAGCCACATGGGGAAGGAGTACCCTTCAGCCATAAAACTTTGTGCACATCACTGCCTCTTGCTTGACTTACCACACACAGTTGTTGTGAAGCTAGAATGCCTCCTTGGACAATGGGGGAGGGTAGTGCAAATGTGGTTAACTCAGTAAGGGTTCAGGGGCAACTTCTGTCTGTCTACTCACTGTCTTTCTCCCTGCCCATCCCCAGTGCCCCTGGTCTCTAAGATGTGCCCAAGTGATGTATACCGAGTGTGGAAGCGTGGCGAAAACCTACGGGTTGACACAACCTTGCTGGGTTTTGAGCACATGACTTGGCAGCGGGGCCGGCGCAGCTACATCTTTAAAGGCGAAGGTCAGAAAAATCCCTCCCTGGAGGAAATTAGTGTGGTCCTTTGGGGGATTTTGGAGCTGTGAGGCTGATATCTCTCTCTCTCTCTCTCTCTCTCTCTCTCTCTCTCTCTCTCTCTCTCTC
>NW_015170929.1:345260-355243 GCF_001447785.1 Gekko japonicus | reverse complement strand
TCTCTGTCCACACACCCCCCCCCCGGTTGGCCAGATGAGAATGCTGTGGTGATGGAGGTGGATCACGACAAGCAAGTGGTGTACACGGAAACATTGTCACTGGCCTTGCATGAGCCCGAGCTGATGCTAGCTGCCATGCAGCCTTCAGAGGAGCACGTTGCCAGTCGGCTCACTTCACCCATCGTCTCTACCCACCTCGACACCAAGAACATTGCCTTTGAGCGGTGAGTTGGGATGGGGGGGGGAGGCTCTGGGCGTGGCTATGGCCCCAGGGGAACACCTGCTGGTGCTGGAGGGCATGAGGAGGAGGCCCACGCGTGGGCCACATAGGGGGAAAAGGAATTCCATCCAGTTTGCCTAGATTAGCAACTATTTTTGCCAAAGGACCACTTTGGGAAGACGAGTCAAGACCCCAATCAGCCTGCAATTCAAAGGACAGGGTTGAATAACGCTGGTTAGGATTCTCATTGTGTGTTTGCATGCAAAAGCTGCATTTGAAGAAGTCTGTGTCTTTAAACTAGGGAGGAAGCATCCTATCTGAACCAGGGATTCTTCTGTCATGCCTGACTTAGGGCCTCCCCCTTGTCTGCAGGAACAAATCTGGCATCTGGGGCTGGCGCTCGGAGAAGATGGAGAGCATCAGTGGCTATGAAGCTAAGGTAGACCTCTTCTCCACCTCACTTGTTTCGTTCTGGGTATCAGCTTCTGTGTGCATGCATGCTTATACCCAGAGTTCAACTGTGTTGGTCTTAAAGGTACCACTGGACTCAAACTTTCTGCCATTGCTTCCGACCAACACAGCTACCCACCTGAATCTAACTTGTGGGCGTAGTTACCCAGCATGGATAGCACACTTCCATGGGGCAGGGTTTAGCCCGGCTTCCTGTAAAGCTTGTGTTGGATGGGATCATATGCTATCGGTGGCCTTTGTGTTTCTCCAGGTTTACAGTGCCATCAATGTGGAGCTTGTCACCAAAACCCGTACAGAGCACCTATCAGACCAGGACAAAACACGCAACAAGGGTAAAACATACCTGAACCCCCTCCAGTTGTGATTCCGTGCTGATTCAACCAACGCCACCCCGCACACGTTCTGCAAATTATCCCCCCCCAGCTCCACCCACTTGTATGTTATGTTTTCTGGCAGTTGCTGCCCTCTGGCCTCTGGTGATTTGTCCTCATTAGTCATGGCATGGAATAAGGACTCCCTCCTGTTTCTCAAGGCTCTTTTTAGCTAGCTACCATTTGCTGCCAGCTTAGTTACTTCAAGCTAGAGAGTAAATGATGCAGGAAGTAGACGTTTGTAAAGAATTTTGGGAAGATGCCAAGTGGGGAGAGGTACATAGGAGCTTGGAGGGTGCAGAACCACTATGTTAGCTACTAAGGGCTTGTCCAGGACCTCCAGTGTCAGTCTTGAGAAAGGAGAAGAAGACTTGGAGGCTTGAACCTTCATAGTTGAAAAACCCCTACTGCTTCCTTAGCCTTTTGAAACCTGACACAAAGGAGCAAACAAGGTGTGACTCAGGCCCTCCAAAACCAGGCCTCCCTTGAGTTTGTTTTTCTACTACAAAGCAGCTGTGTTGCATTGCTAATTTGATTGGGAAAGCTGCACTGGGTAAGGATTAACCCTTTCTCCTAAACCATTCCCCTGATCTAAATTGTCAATTAAACAATTTAGATTAGGGAGACTGTACAGGGAGGAAGGGTTTAGCCCTCCCCCAACATTGCACCCCCATCAAACTAGGGCCAAACTACACACATTGCATTTCATAAATGATCGCCGCCGTGGGGACTTGTAGCCACAGAGCAGCTCCATGGTGGGAACTCAGTTCCAAAGCCTGCAGGGGCTGGATTCCGATTGAGACTGCAGTGGGGGGGGGGGAATCTTCAGCCTTGCCCACTCCACACTTTTCCTGAACTGAAACAGTCTCAGGAGCATTCAGTACATATTCTGCTCCCCCTGCGGGGCAAATAATACCCCCCCCCAGCTATTTCAGGTCAGGAGTCCCTCCGTGTTTAGGTCTTGGCAATTGTACACAGCTGTCTTGGAGAAAACAGAAAATAAAACCAAAGCAGGCAATCTGATTCTGGATATCCTGCATTGTGTCAAGTTTTGCCCTGAAGCAATCGTGCCTCAGACTTACCATGTATTGCACAACAGGGCGATCCCCCTCTATTACGAATACTGTACTTGTGTAGCAACTAGTGCCACTAAAAGTACATTGTACTGACAGGTACTTAACCCCACTGCCCAAACATATGCCCAGGAAACCGTGCTGTCCTCCTGCCATCTCCAGCTGTGGTAGCCCATGACAGCTGTCTGTTCTGCTGCTGTGTACATTCATTGGTCAGGGTTTTGGCAAGGCAGAAATCCCCCCCTTCTTGCCTGGGGGAGGGGGGGTAGAGGACATTACAAGGGAACCCTCAGAGAGCCAGTGTGGTGTAGTCATCACGAGCGGTGGACTCTAATCTGGCAAACTGGCTTTGATTCCCCACCCCTCCCTGTGAAGCCAGCTAGGTGATCTTGGGCCAGTCAAAGTTCTCTCAGAGCTCTCTCAGCCCCACCTACCTCACAGGGTGCCTGTTGTGGTGAGAAGAAGGGAAGGCGATTGTAAACTCCTCTGAGACTTCTTTGGGTAGAGAAAAGCGGGGTATAAAAACCTACTTTTCTTCTTCTCCTTTTGAAGAGCAGCCAGTCTCTATTCACACACATTCCAGAGCGTTTGATAGCGTGCTTAGTTACTACAGCGCAAGTGGCTTCTCTCATCACAGTGCTGCAACAGTGAGGAAAGTTGCCAAATTTCCCCACTCAGCAACTGTTGCTTATTTATTACATTTCTATCTCACCTTTCTTTCTCAACAGAAACCATCAAGTCTGCTAATGAAAGCAATCTATAATAAGTCAAAGCAGGAGCCTTATTATAGCACACTGTGGCTGGTTGCCAAGGAAGTCCAAGAGGGGATGGGACAGGTCCAGTGGTTATGAAAGGCAGAGAAGTGTTGTACCTTGTTGAATCTGGAAATCTTAGTTTAAATCTTTCCCCAAAATATAAATAATCACTTAGCCCGTGGGCATGAATAAGGAGGCAGAGAAAAAACATCTCCAGAAAGGCAGGCTTTGGACTCACTCTTTTGGGCTTCCTCTCCTTCCCCACAGGCTCCAAGACCCCCTTCCAGTCCTTCCTGGGAATAGCCCAGCAGCATGCGGCCCAGAATGGGGTGAGTGACAGGGCCAGATCCCATCTGTGCACGGGGGGAAGGGACCCTGGCCCAGCCTCACCAATGAGGCTGAGCAAGTAGTCGGGGCGGGGAGATGGCATGGAGGGGAGGGGGGGAGCAAGCTGCATCGTGGGTGAGTGGGTACATGTCGGTGGCTCCTGATTCCTACCGTTGCAGGCTCCTGTGCTGCAGTCCGCGAGCCCCACCAACCCAACGGCTATTACCCCTGAGGAATACTTTGACCCCAACTTCAACTTGGAGTCTCGCAATATCGGTCGCCCTATTGAGATGTCCAGCAAAGTGCAGAGGTGAGGTGTGCCGCAGTGGGAGGGTGCATGGCAGGGTTTGGGTGGAAGCAGTGGAACAAGGAGTCAGGATGTTTGCACGTGCCCCTTGGAAAAGGGTCTGCAGGGAAATGAAAGCATGGCCCTGCAAACTGCAGGCCGATCTCTCTGTGCTAAGAGGTTTCTGTGGGATTTGACGCACTCCCATGTTTGCCAGGTTCAAGGCCACCCTGTGGCTGTGTGAGGACCATCCCCTCTCCCTGGTGGAGCAGGTAACACCCATAATTGATCTGATGGCTATCAGCAACGCCCACTTTGCCAAGCTGCGTGACTTCATTACCCTCAAGTTGCCGCCTGGCTTCCCTGTCAAAATCGGTGAGAGATGCAGGGCATTGGTGGCAGTGGGTGGTTGGGGAGAAGGAAGTTGGAACTCATCCAGAAGGAGACAGAGCTGGAGGACTAGTGAGCTAGAATTAACTGCAGCCTGGAGGCAGATGAGTAAATGTGGGGGAAAGAAGATCAGGTGGGGAAATAGAGGGGCTTGAGGATAGAGCTTTGCCAGTATTCATTTCCCCAACTTTCTTTTGCATATCTTCCACCTGATTCTCAGAGATCCCCCTCTTCCATGTGCTGAACGCTCGGATCACTTTCAGTAATCTTTGTGGCTGTGATGAGCCCCTGAGCTCAGTGCAGATCTGTCCGCCCGCACCCAGTCCCGAGAGCACTGAGGAACTGAGTGCCGGGGCAGAAGCAGCCAGTGGCACCAAAGGTAAGACGGGGTGGGGGCTCTCTCTGAGCGGTGCCTTCCGTGATCTGAAGCTTTGCAGAGGCATGAGGGTGGGGTGGGCAAGAGGATACAGCTTTTGTGGCCGAGAGAAAGAGGTCACGTGGCCACTTTGCACCAGCAGCAGTGAGGAGACAGTGGGAAGGAGGCATAGAACAGCAATGGGTATGGGTGCCCAGTGGTTCTGTGAGCCCCTGTTCCCGGGGTGGAGAGAACAGTTGCTGAGGGAGACAGACTCTCTTCCCCCACCCACCCACCCGCCAGCCATATGTATTCAGGGTGGTGACCAGTACTGGACCTTGTGTTCTCCCTGTCTCAGCCTGAGCCGCCCTTTGGCTGCCTCTCCTCCAGCACAGATTTTGGGTCATGGATGGCCTTGAAGGGTAGCCTTAGAGTCAGAGAGAGGATCTGTCCAGGTCTATCCTGATCACTAGGAGGTGAATATCTGCCTGCCCGCCCAGTCAAGTACGCTGATGGTGTGGTGGGAAGACAGTGGGACGACTGCTGATATTTTTTGACATGAAGCTTTTTTACTTGGTCATCTTCAATAACAATAAATTAGCAATAAGCTCTGCCAGCACATTGCCATCTTTTTTCGACTTATACCCCCCTGGGAATACTTCAACCTTTGGCTTCTTACCGTAAGGAGACTTGGTGTGGCAAAAGTTTTCAAGAGCCTATCTTGTAGATGGGGAAATGAGGCACAGGTGGACTGACGGGTCTTTGGTGACATGAGAAATGATGGAAATGAGGGCTCCTTTGTCCCTGACCAGCATGCTAACCATTGTGTCTTTCTCCTTGGGCCCAGTGTACCCTTTTCCCTGTGAGGTGGACCCATCAGTATTTGAGGTGCCCCAGGGCTACACCATGTTGGGTGCAGGCCGTACAGAGCCCATGAGGGATGAAGATGACGACTTACTTCAGTTTGCCATTCAGCAGAGCCTTCTGGATGCTGGCACAGAGACAGACCAGGTGAGGGCAGGAGCTGGCCTGTTAGCAGGCAGACACGAGTACCCACCCCTCTGGTTCCTGGAATCAAGGCAAATGGTTTTCAGAGGGCTGCAATTGCAAGGTGGCCTAGCCACGGCTACATGGATGCCAAGGGGAGGATGAATTAGGCTTTGTAGCAAGCCAGCTCCCAGGTGGCGCTTATTTTATTTTATTTATAGATGGTACAAAATGCTTTACAAATCTTAATCTCACCTGTGCACACAGGTGATTCAGTATTTCCATTTCTAAATCTGTGAGTCTACAACTAGCTCAAGTAAGACCAGCCACTGAATCCAGCTAGAGGGGATAAGTAATGTGGTTGATTTTTAGCATGCTCTTGTATGTTACATCAGGTTACTATATGGGAAGCTCTGACCAACACACGACCAGGATCCAATCCCCCATCCTATGACGAGGAACTACAGCTGGAACGGTGAGTCTCTTTCTGGCAGCAAGGAAGTAGCACGGTAGACTTCATGAGCAGCCGCGGCTGTATGTGCCATGGCCCCACTCAAGGCTGTATGCAGAACATAGCCAGGAAAGTTATGGTGAGAGAACTGAAGGGTGAATTGTATATCAGCCTAGCAAAACGTAAATAGAAAACTGACAGCCCCGTAGCCAGGAATTTATTTGTTGCAGGTTGCCAGTTTTTTTTTGGAGGGGGGGGGGGTTGTGCTAATTAAATTAGCAACAAGCTGCACCTGTAACAGGAATTGCTTTGAGCCAGCCCTCACTGCTGCTGGTGCAAAGGCCAGGTCCTTCTCTGGAGGGGAGAAGGGAACCTGGAGTGTGCGGTGCCTTGTGGGCCCCTTCCTTCCTTCCTTCCTTCCTAAGGATGGGTGGATTACAAGGGCCGGCGCAGGCCAGTGCGGATTACAGGGCCAGGTAGTGCTGCACACCCCAGGCTCCCCTCCCCCCCCCGATGTCGGCCAGCACCGGCCCTTGTAATCTGCCCTTCCTTCTTCCTGCCCCTCCCCCCACCAACAGGAGGAAGAAGGAAGGAAGGCCCAGTGTGGGGTGAGAGGAGGGAGGGAGGCAGCCGTGGGGGTGCTGGAGATTCGATAGGGGGTGCCGCCTGCTGGCTACGGCCCTGAAAACTGATCTGCTTAAGATGACAGGCAGCTCAGTCCTACACTTCAGATATTACGGCGTGTCAGTATCCTATGCTCATTTCAACAGAGAAAAGAAACAGCAACTGCACTGGAGCTCAGAGCAATACCACTGAGTGGCCTATAGATGATCCCCCCCCCCCCAATATCAACCAAATATGGAAGCAGGCAGCCAACATGCCTGCCCCCACTCAAGCACAGAACGCAGCAAAGGAAGGAACATGGGAAATGCACTACTTCCCACTAGAGGGAGGCCGGTGGTGTGCCTGACAGGAGACCTGTAACTACTGCACTCCTCAGCGCTGTGGGCATTTGACTCCCAGCCTGCGACATGTTTCCTGTTGTCAAGCTGAGGTTTTGCACCATCTTCCCCAGGCACTGAGGCCATTCGTGCTGCTTGGCTGCTCCAGACACCAGACATGTAGTGAGTGATGTTCACTAGCAGCAAGAAACAGCAAGAGGGCTCCAGGATGAGCTGGAGATGGGAGAGAGTGGCTCCACCCACGTCCTCTTCGTGTTCCCACAGCTCCACTCCCTTCTGCTTGGGTATTCCCACACGGTTGAATTCTCCAGCTGGGGGAGATATTTCAGTCACCGGGCCAATATTCCTAGTAGAGAGTTGCACTGGAACTATCTCTGCAGTTCCTGTTGAGAGTACTGTAGGGAACTGTGATCCTGTGAGACAAAAGGGGTTGTGAGTGTTTGGTCAGCACTAGCAATGTTTGGAGTAAAATGCTGTACTTTGTGTGTCCTCCACGTGTGAGATGATGTGCTGCTAATGGAGTGATGTCCTACCAACATATCTCCAAGTGGTATGGGGGATTTCTGCACCGTACATACTTACTGTGGGCCCCCTGTGTGGGAGACAGTGCTGGTGAATGTTGAGGGAGGGAGGGATGTAAAGGCACTATCCAGCAGGTACATATTGACTGGGGGAAGGGAGCATTTGTAGCAGTCAAAGTTTCAGGTAGGGGATCTCTCTCCCTTGCTCACCTGTGTGAGGTGCATTGTTCCTGCACCCCCATTTAGCGAGATGGAGGGACCAGGTTGGTGTTTGTCCTGAAATTGATTACCTGTAAGCGTTCTGAGCAAAGAAGCATTAGCAAGATGCTGAAACAATGTTTGTTCTCCTCTTTGGCTGTTTATCTAAAGCACTTTCTTTTTGTGCAAAGTGTCCTTTCCCTGAGAGTTCCTGTTACAAAAGCGTCCCATATGGGTATGTGTTCTAAGTGTGCCCAACATCATGTGGCCAGAGCTCTGTGATGCATGCCCTGTTGTCATCTGAGACATGGGTGTTATGGCTAGGGTTTATGTTGCACTTGGGATAGTTGCAGTTGGTTGCAGACTCAACCAATTGGTTTGTGTGAGTTTGGAAGGGGTGCATGTTGGGGGGACTTGTCACTCCCATTGCTTTTAGTGGGAGCATTTATATTTATGCCAGTGTGTTCTCCAGCATAACATAATGTCAGGGATGGGTCTTTGGATACCAACTAAATTCCTCTTCCTCTCCAAATATGCCCACGGTGCTGCTCATTTCTGACAGTTGTGCCAGCACTGGGTTTACCCCAGTATGGTTTTGGTGGCGTGCTATACCTATCAGTGTTATCTCCAAGCTACATTGACACTGGATTTAGTTGTTATTCTAAACAGTTTATAGACTTGCCTTAGAACTGCACCCTGTTGGATCCCCAAGCATCGAGAATAAATCCACGTTTTCAAGAAAAGCAAAATTTATTTCAAAGCGTTGAAGACATACTCAAACACGTTCTTTGTTAGAACTGGGGATACACAGTTAGGTCAAGCATAATAAAGGAAATTCAAACAGATACAGATCCAATGAATAGCATTCCCGCTGGCGGGCTAATGAAACGGTTGCGCGCCCAGTCCATGGGAACCAGGCAGAACATCAGACAAAACACAGGTGCAGGTCTCATGAGAAAAGCAATAGGCAAGCATTACAGCATCTTCTCCCCCACACAACCTCCAGCAGTTATCTTGTGCATTCCAACGCAGGAGCAGGATGATAGAAAATAAGCCGGGTGCAACAGGGAAAGAATATGTACACAGAGGTCACAGAAAACAGAATGGCAGCTTGCTGACATACTGCCCCCCTTAAAATACACTTAAAACACACCTCCCGGGTCGGGCGGGAGATCTCCCGGGCTGGGCGGGAGGCCTCCCGGTTTGTCCGGGAACCTTTTGTGGAAACTGCGGATCAGGTAAGGGGCCCGAATATCCCCTTCTTCCACCCATTCGCGGTGCTGGGGACCGAAATCAACCCATTCGATAAGGTACCAGAGTTTACCACGTTTCAATTTACAATCAAGGATATCAGCGACCTCAAAATGTTCATCCCCTTCCAAAATGACAGGTGGAGGAGGAGTAACTGCTGGTCTCCAGGGAGACGGGCCAGGATCCTTCTTCAACAGGCTCATGTGAAAAACAGAATGCAGAGCACGTAAATTCTTAGGCAAAACAACATCAACCGCCACATCATTTATGACTTTACGCACTTTGAATGGACCAATGAACTTCCACCCCAATTTCCTGCTAGGTCGCAGCATCTTAATGTTCTTGGTCGAGACATACACAAGATCCCCAGGTTTCAGATCAAACCCCACCACCCTACCCTTGTCTGCCTGGGTCTTGTAAGCAGCCTTGGCTGCGTCAAGCGTTTGGCATAGCAGAGGCCATGCATTTTGCAAGGACATACACCATGTATCAGCATCCCCCACAGGACGTTGGCCCATCCCCTCCAGGAAAGGGAGGGGGGGCTGTCGTAACCAGAAACAGCTTTATAAGGAGACATGCCCGTGGAGCTATGGACAGTGTTGTTATAACAATATTCAGCAAGAGGCAACAATTCACACCAATCATTCTGTTGATAATTAGTAAAACAACGAAGATATTGCTCCAGGGTCTGATTAACTCGTTCTGTTTGTCCGTCAGTCTCAGGATGATACGCGCTGCTGAGCCCTTGTTCCACCCCTAAAATGGAAAGAAGTTCCCTCCAAAACTTAGAAACAAATTGGGTCCCCCTGTCAGAAATTAATTTAGCAGGTAATTGATGAATTTTCACCACGTGAGACATAAACGATTTCGCCAACCTCTGAGCTGTAGGCAAGGAAGGAAAAGGCACAAAATGAGCTTGCTTAGAAAATAAATCAACAACCACCCAAATAACAGTGTTCCCTTTGCTCACAGGGAGATCAGTAATAAAGTCCATGGACACCACTTCCCAAGGCCTCGATGGAGTAGGGAGTGGTTGCAGAAGACCGGGAGGCTTGCCCCCCCTGGGTTTAGTTAAGGCACAGGTCTGACAGGATCGAACAAAAGTCAATAGGTCTTTGCGCATGTGTGGCCACCAAAACTGTCTGCGGATGAGTTGCAGTGATTTAACAAAACTCCAATGTCCTGCCAGTCTGGAACCATGAGCAGAATCCATCACTTCCCTCCTCATTGAAATAGGCACATACAGTTTGTCCCCAGAATAAATCAGACCTTCTGGGCTACGGACATAATCCGGCAATGCCCGCAGGGAGGCATTATCTTCATCAGTAAAAGCAGAAACATATTTCTGGACCCAGGCCCCCCCCC
>NW_015170929.1:335401-342716 GCF_001447785.1 Gekko japonicus | reverse complement strand
GCCAAGTCGAGTTTGATGGTGGTGAGCCGATCTTCTGCATTTTCAGCTTCCTGGGTCCAGGCCATCAGGGAGACAGGATTGACAGTCTTCAGAACCGTTTCTCGGATGTCTGCGTTGAGTCCCAATCGATACATCTCAGCCAATATATGATCAGGGTAGTCTCGGAGCTTTGCTGCTTGCTTGTGGAATTCCAGTGTGTACTCGCGAACCGACTTCTTGTTCTGGCGGTAGGTGCGGAGAAACGCTTTAGCTCTTTGGCTCGCGTTGACATCTTCAAACCTCGCCCGCAGCGCCCACATGAATGCTCGCAAATTCAAAAGTTCCGGACCGCGGTCATTGTGCAGTCCAACATACCATGTGGCGGCGTCTCCTTTCAGTCTCGCCGAGATGACATCAATAAGGCCAGCTTCATTTCGGAACAGGTGTCGGCTCTCTTCTACGAATTTATGCACTCTCACCGTGAAGAAAGCGAGTTCATCTGGGTTGCCGTCAAAGGTAGCCTCCAGTAGATCTTTGGGTCTGGGCCGTGGAGGCCTTACCAACGGTCCCAGCTGACCCGGAACTCCCCTGAGAGGGAGACCCGGACCAACCGGTGGCCCCGCTGGCATTGGCCTCATCGGTGGCGGCAGACCCGGTCCCGGCGGACCCCCCGGCATCGGCTGTTGCACAGGCCCTTGCTGAGGCGGTCCCGCCGGCGGCTGGACAGGCACCTGCGGCGCGGGAACTCCCGGTACTTGCAGCGGAGGTCCCGTCGGCGGCTGAGCAGGCACCTGCGGTGCGGGAACTCCCGGTGCAGGGACAACTTGTTGCTGCGCGGCGTGTGCGTCAAGGAAATTAGCCATTCTAACGTCCATCATTCCCGGCAGAGCTTCCATTACATCCTGGAATGTCCTCAACAAGTCCCTCACCGAGTATTCCAGTTCTGCCAGTCGTTCCCCGGTGGTTTCCTCCGGGATGGGGTCCCGAGGTCGATAGTCCGGGGGTGGGTCATAGTCCTCTTCCGTTTGGAAGGCTCCGGTGCCCTCCTCATCCTCTGCGTGGCCTCGCGGCCCCGATGGCTCGAACATCCACTCCTCGAGGTCTTGCTTGGAACTCCCCTTCTCCGAGGTAGTCCCCGGCTCCGGGAACAATCCCTTGTCAAACAGACTCTCACGTAATCCGCTCCCCCGACGGGAGTACACCTCTCGGGTGCCCTGAGTGTTGTACATAGTCCAGTCATCCTGCTGTTGAGTCTTCCGCGGACCCCAGTGCGAAGGGGTCGGAGGCGGCCAAGACAGATGTGCAGGCAGGCGGGGAATCGTTCCCCCCACGGCACCTTCCACCGAGGCTGCAGTCGTGAACACCAAAGGAACGGAGGTATGTGGGACCGATCCTGAGTCCCCCTCCGTGTTAAGTAGGTTTCCCTCAGTTCCGCTCATGATCGTGCCAGATTCGGAACGATAGGAGAAAGAGAGTTCTAACAATATGTTGGATCCCCAAGCATCGAGAATAAATCCACGTTTTCAAGAAAAGCAAAATTTATTTCAAAGCGTTGAAGACATACTCAAACACGTTCTTTGTTAGAACTGGGGATACACAGTTAGGTCAAGCATAATAAAGGAAATTCAAACAGATACAGATCCAATGAATAGCATTCCCGCTGGCGGGCTAATGAAACGGTTGCGCGCCCAGTCCATGGGAACCAGGCAGAACATCAGACAAAACACAGGTGCAGGTCTCATGAGAAAAGCAATAGGCAAGCATTACAGCATCTTCTCCCCCACACAACCTCCAGCAGTTATCTTGTGCATTCCAACGCAGGAGCAGGATGATAGAAAATAAGCCGGGTGCAACAGGGAAAGAATATGTACACAGAGGTCACAGAAAACAGAATGGCAGCTTGCTGACACACCCTTAATTGATTCATTTAAACTGCATTTTAATGTCAGGTGCCAAAGTACTGATTTAGGCCTTAAATTCCAGAAGACTGTTTCATTCAAAATAGAGATATTTGTCCAATATACCATTATCTGACTAAACACAAACACAAAAACCCTATTATTGGCAGTAATGTTTAATCCAGCCCCATAATAGGTAATTGAGTAGTCTCTAAATGAAAAAAATTACAATAATGTAGAAGTGGAAATGTGTCGTTTTGAATTCTGTCTCAAGAGAAATGTGTTTTTTTGTATTATTTTTTATTTTATTTTCCAAAAATCACATTCCAATCCAATATTAACATATATTGTAGAGTCTCATATATCCAACATCTCTGTCCGATCATAGAACCTTAGACCATCTTTTATTATATACTTTTTCATTTTTGTTTTGCAACATCAGGCTCAGATTGTCCATTTGCGCTAGATCTAACACTTTCACAATTAATTTCTCCCTGGTCGGTATCTATATATCTAATAGCCAAGTACCCCCGGAGTGTGGATCGCTAAATCAGCGCTCCGGGGGTACTTGGGGGGGAGGGGGAGGTTTGTGCACTCTTGGGGCAGTCCCCAGGGGTGCACAAAAATCTAAAAACTAAAAAAAAATATCGGGGGGATGTTTAAATCCCCCCGAAAGTGCAAGAGCTTGGAAGGCAAGCGGCGGTACTTACCTCCGCCTTCTGCTTCCTCTGCCTCCCTCCCGCGGGCCCCGCCCCTTGGAAGGTGGGAAGGGGCGGGGAAGGGGTGAGTAGACCTGGCCTCACTCCTCCGGAGGCCAGGTCTACCCCTGCAATGGGAAGGGGTGGGTAGACCTGGCCTCCGGAGGGGGGGGTGTGCTCCAGGGCAGGGGGAGGGGAAGATCGAGCCAGGGGGTGGAGGAGGGGTGGAGGAGACGGGGAACCGGCGGGATAGGGGGGGAACTTACCTCCTCCTCCTGCTTCCTCCTCTTCCTCATAGGTGTGGAGAGCCCCCTCTCCCGCGAGTATCGCGGGTCCCCCACTTGTTATATCTATTTTCCAATTTTTGGCCAATAATAAACGGGCAGCAGTTATTATATATGCAAGAATACATTTCTCCTGCTGATTATAACCCTTAGGTAATATATTTAATAAATATATTTCTGGTTCCAAGGCTAAGTTTTTCTCCCATTATTTCCTGAATTAGTTTCTTCACCATTTTCCAAAATCTCTGGATTTTACCGCATGACCACCACATGTGGTGAAAGGTCCCTATATTGGCCTTACATTTCCAACATTGACTGGGGTAGCCAGAATTACACTTCGCTATTTTTTCAGGCGACCAATGCCATCTATGGAACATCTTTTACACATTTTCTTTATAAGCTATGGCTCTCATATATTTAACCGATTCCCATGTTTTCGCCCACCGATCTATCTTTTTGCCTATATCCTTCGCCCACTTAACCATCGCTCCTTTCACTTCCTCATCCTTAGATAAAATATGGCTGTCCTCAAATGATAAACTAGTACAGAAAGTATATAATTTCCTATTGGCAGATCAAGAGAAATGTTTTAAAAGAGCTTGGGTTTGCAATTACTGTGGAAGGAAGAGAGAGGATGGCAGGCCAAAGATAAATGTGGTACTAGAGCATATCTATGAAAGACTTCTTATGGTTAGGGTTTGTATAACAGTGTAAGACTTTGAGACTAGAGTTCAAACTTAAGTAACCTTAAAATATATAGTATATTCGTTTATAACCAGTTAACCTTCTTCCAATCACCATGAAATCCTGTGACAAAAAAGCTGAATTCTGCAAGCTATATACTTATCTCTCCTATATTATAATCCTGTTTTGGGATTGTAAAATTTGATGCATGCCAAAATCAGTTGGCTGCCTGAACTGCCACTCAGAAATGGGTCCCTGGCCACTGACTGCGTGGCCTTCATCCTGCCCGCAGAAGCACTGCCCGCCCAAAGTCACCTGTGGAGCCTTTCTTCAGACTTCTGTCCAGTCGTGCGCCACCAAAGGTGCCAACCTGCCGCGAAGCTGGCCAGGTCTGCGTAGGTCTGCCACCCCTCCCTGGCCATGCCAGGAACCCGACAAGGGCCGTACCAAACACCGCTTTGCTGTGTCGGGAGCCACTGAGGCCCACAAGATGGTCACACCTGAGGTGAGCAGTGCTCCCTTTCGCATGCAGGCCGTGCGCCATGGGCCCTCCCTGAGCTGTCCTGCCACAAGGCACCGGGGCCGCCAGTGGCCCCTTTCTGGGCCCGGCCCAAGTGCACACTTCAGCAGCCACCCCCCGGGAACCCAGTTGCCAGGAGCCATGGGGCACCACTCAGCTGCTCGGCGACCACCAGCACCAGCGCCACGCAGCATCAGTTCAGCTGCCAGGATCACCCCGCTCCTGCCGGGATGCAACTTCACCACGCAGCAACCCATGCTGGCAGCAGCAGGGGCCCAGGACTGCCAGCAGCAGCCCCACGTCTCCCCAGCGCAACTGCCAGGCTCGCCCCACTTCCGCAAGCGGATTGTGCACCGCACACCCTCCCCAAGCCATCTCGTCAAAAGCTGCCGGGGCTGCCAGCGGCCTGTTCCCGGGCCCAGCCCAAGTGTGCGCACCTCAGGCAACACCCCCCCGGGAGCCCAGTTGCCAGGAGCTGCGGGGTGCTGCTCGCTGATCGCTAGCAGCAGTGCCATGCGGCCCCAGTTCAGCCACCAGGCTCACCCCACTCCCGCCGGGCTGCAACTCGGCTGCCCAGCAACCCGCGCTGCCAGCAGCAGGCCCCATGTTGTTTCACCACGGCTGCCAGGCTCGCCCCGCTCTTGCTGGGGCGCGATTCGGCTGCCTGTTGACCTGTGCCACCGAAATGGCATCCGGCACGGTCAGTGCTGCCCCACCTCCACCCCTGAAAGTAGGAGAGGTGGCTGGGGGCGGACCGCGCCACCACATCGGCCCGGAGACTTCTAGAGCTTGTTGTATTACTTCTGCAACAGGCTTTACCACTAGTGTATAATAATATTAGAATCCTCACTAGCTCAATAGGGTCTAAGAGTTTAAGTAGACAGGCCACTTGGAGATCAGCATTTTCCAGCGTTTTTTAAAATAGAAATAGTGGTACCAGACCCCAGTTTAGATTGAGGCCATGCAAGGGACAAAATGGGGAGGGGGTTCTAACTCTACATAGTTGTGTCAATCAAAACCATGGCTATTTTTGGGCAGGAACACACAGGAACGGAGTTCCGGCTGGCTTCAGAGTTGGCCATGCCCACTACAGCTAAAACCTCTGGATGCGTGGCTACAGAGGGAAGGCCTGGAGAGCGACCCCCCTGGCGACTCCAAGGCGGGCGGGTCAAGGGGGACCCTGGAAGGATCAGGGAGGCATTTAAATGCCTCCCCATGCCTTCCCCGGCCTGTCCAAGGGCCGGCTTACCCAGGCAAGCCAAGGGAAGGTGGTTTAAACTGCTTTCCCTTCCCTTCAAGGGGGAGCTTTCCTGGGCTTCCCACAGCCGCGGGGAGCCCGGGCAAGCCAAGGGAAGGGATGGGGTGTGGCTTAATGTGCTAATGAGCTGTGCTGTCACAGGTGTGGCCTAATATGCTAATGAGTTTCTGCTATTGGGTGTGGCCTATTATGCTAATGAGTTCCTGCTGGGCTTTTTCTACAAAAAAAGCCCTGATAAAAACAAACACATTACTGCTGCACTGTTGTTAGCCTTTGAAGGGAAAAAGTAGGGCCTTGTCTGTGTTTCAGAAGTCACAGTGGTACTGAACTCTATTATTAGTATTATTGAATCTGTTTACAGTTGAAAAGGGCTCTAAAAGTGACTACCAAAGTAATGATAACATAACAATAAAGCACAGTGACATTTTAAAATATATACAAATACAGATTAAAAGATCAGCGGTACAAACAGCAGCCACAATTGGTCTCTGTTGTTCTCTCTGAAATCTCCCTTAAATAATCAGTCTTTACTATCCTTTTAAAGGGAAGAAAGTTCCAGAAGCAAACACCAGTACAAAGAAGTAACTGGCCTTAATCCTAGTCACCTGCAAATGTACTCTGAAAACAAAGAACTATAAGTGGGACACATGGGAAAATATGGGAAGAGGTCTTCCTTCAGATAGCTTGGGCCCAAGCCATTTAGGACTTTAAAAGCACTTTAAGAGCCAGTTTGGTGTAGTGGTTAAGTGCGCGGACTCTAATCTGGGAGAAGCGGGTTTGATGCCCCACTCCTCCACTTGCACCTGGCTGGATGACCTTGGGCAAGCTGTAGTTCTGATAAGAGCTGTTCTTGAAAAAGAGCAGTTTCTGTCGAGAGAGCTCTCTCAGCCCCACCTACCTCACAGGGTGTCTGTTGTGGGGAGGGGAAGGGAAAGGAGTTTGTAAGCCGCTCTGAGACTCCTCTAGGTAGTGAAGGGCAGGGTATAAATCCAATCTCTTCTCTTCTTCTTCTAAATTTGAACTCAGAAAGAAACTAGTAACAGGCATAACCGTTTAAGGATAAATGTGGTATAAACTCTTCACCTGGTCTCATGTTACCATGTATGATCCAGGAGACACATGTATCCATACACATAACTGAGTGAATGTGGCCCACTTTCAAAGTCAGCCCAAATTCGCCCTGGAATGGACTGAACATATGAGGGGGGGAAATCCTTCCACCACCTCTCATTCTAGACTAAAGGAGTTGCTGGCTTAGATTTTATACCAAGCTACTGGAACCCAGTTTGGGCAATGATACACTCAAGGATCGTGGAGAGAGCAAAGAGATTCCCCGGTGGTTCAGGAGTGGGGGCAGTCCTTGACTCCTTACTCCTGGGAAAGCACCTCCCCCTTCCGTAGGCAGGGCTGGAAAACTTTGATCCCGGAGGGGAGGGGCTTATCCTCTGATCCCCAGTCTTACCAGCCCTGCCCTCTGAGCAGGATGTGTTGGCTGTGCTCTGAAGAACACGACGATCCCAGAAGACACAGGAAGGTCAGAAGAAGAAGCGGAGACCTAAAAGAGGCCGATGGGAGAAGGGACTTACCTTCCAGCCCTAAAACATATTCGAGAGCTGCGGGCCTTGAATTATAATGGATCCGGCAGCCCTGGGAGGCCCCCATGCGGTTGTGGTGCCAAGTGGAGCACCTCGGACCCCGCTGGGAAGGCAGCAGTAAACCGTTCCCCCCTCCATCCAGCCGCGGCAGCGTGCAGCAGTTTTGGGGACAGATGCTCAGTGAAAAGCCTGGGGAGAGTGAAGGCAAGAGAGGCAGCCGGGGGTGGCGCAGAAATTCCGTCGCCGCTCCTTTTGGCGTTGGAACGGAGCTCCCTCCTTGTTCCAGATCGTGGTGAGGAGGGACGCGGCTCCTGCGCAGTCTACCCGGTCGGCTGAACCATGGTAGGACTGTATCCATTGAGAACTGGCAAGGTGTGGAGGGGGAGAGAAGAGGGAAAG
>NW_015170929.1:317986-335289 GCF_001447785.1 Gekko japonicus | reverse complement strand
TTTACAGTCCTTATTGCTGGGCCTTCGGGAAAGGGAGCAACAATAAATGGCCTACTTCTTCCCCACCGGGTTCGGCTGATGTGGGTGGGGCAGGGCTCCATTTTGGGGTTGTGTTAGGAGAGTGATGGTGGCTACTTTCACTTTCAGGTTCCCCTAAAATGGCTGAGAAGGCGGGAACATCTAGCTCCCAAGGCACAGAGTCTGAACCCTTCACAGACTATATATATATGTTTAGTATATATAAATATAGCCTCCCAAAATACTGAGCCCTCAGGAGAGGAAGCCCAGTCAAATTTCTCTCCTGGCTTAGAGAGGAAATGAGAAAGAATTCACTGGTCTAGGGCAAAAGGCAGCTTCTTCCTAGGCTACTGACCTCTCTGCTAAAAGAGACAGGAGTCCCAGTACAGAGGGCAGCCCTCCTCCTAGAAATACAGGCCTCCCAAGCACAGCAAAGGGTGCACACCCATTGTTAGTGGTCTGAGATCGCTACAGATTCTGAGGATTTAGTGCCAGAGAAAGGCGAGCTATTAGAGCAGGAGAAGGAAGCGGTGCCTGTCATTCAATGTAGACTCTTCCTCATAATCTCTATACTGGAATGTGGGCTAAGGTCATCAGGGCACTAGAGCTTACATACACTCCAAAGATACAGGAAGACAAGGAGGATCCTGGTTTTTTTCCTGTAGGCTCTGACAAAGCCATTCCCAAGACTACTACTAAAACTGCAGGTGTGCCACTTCCTGTGGCATTTTACAATATCATTATGGCAGAATGGGAACACCCAGCCAATCCAGAGTCTGGGAAACAAACTCTGCTCTCTTATTTCAGGAGCCACAAAGAAGTTCAAACTTCCTATGGTGGATGATTTGATTAACTTATCAGCTTCTGCTTCTCTATTTCTCATGGACGCTGATGGACTCCCAAAAAACAAGGGAGTTGAAAAGGCACTGCGTAGAGTTTTTTGAGGTGCCTGCCATCTCCCTTAGAACATCAGCTACGGGATTCCTGTTTCCTCGAGCGGCCTACCCGTGGGCCTCAGAGCTAACTTCTGTAGACAGTGACATACCAAAGAGCCTTAAGGATGAGCTAAAACAGATAGCTCTAGCCACAGTATTTGTGGCAGAAACCTCTTTGGATGCCATACAACTCACAGTGAGGGCTATGGCACGTGGCGTGACGGCCAGGAGAGATACAGGGCTGAGGCACTGGAATGCAGATCCAGCAACAGTGGTATCTCTCAAGGGAGTTAAACTTTTCAGAGCAGGCCTGGAACGTTACTTGGTGAAAGACAAAGGCAAGTCATGGGTGCTATCGTCGAAGAATATATGAAATCTAGAAGGAGACCACAGTCCTTTTGAGACCTCAGTCGTGATGATAAACAACAAAAGTCAAATGGCATAACAAGTCTAGAGACAATAGGTCATTCGTCCTCACAGGAAAATCCGGTCAAGGTGTTAAAGGACCAAAGAAGGGAACATCCGGTATAACTAGGCCAAGACAATGAAAGATATAGATGCAAGAGTACAGCTTTCTTTGGGCAGTGGCACCAGACTGTGTTGGACAAGTGGTTCCTGGAGAGGGTGGCCCATGGCTACGCACTAGAGTTTGAAAGAGTTCCAAGCAATGTTTCTTGGAGATCCCAAGGGAAAGATCACCAGGAAAAATCACAAGATGATGTTATAGGCCATCTAACATCTGTTGGACATTGGAGCGATAGAGATGGCGTCTGAGACAGAGAGGTTGCTAGGAATTTATTCCATCCCTTTACGATCCTCAAGAAGAACGGGAACACTACGGCCATCTCGGACTTGAAGTGGCTCAACAAACATGTGCAATCACGAAAGTTCAAGATGGAGATGTTGAGGTCCATCTTTTTCCTCCATACATGCAGGGGACTTCATGGTCTCCATACACCTGGAGGAGGTCTGTCTACACATCCTGACAAGGGATAATCACAGGAGATTTCTAAGGTTTGCATACCACAGCAAACATTTCCAATATTAAGCCTCGCCCTCTGGACTCAAGTCACCAGGCGAGCCTACACTTGGACCTTACAATCCAAGTACTACAGGGACATGGTTGTGCTATTAACAGGGAGAAGAGGACCCTGGAGCCGACTCAGGTAATTACACACTTGGGAGGGCAGATAGACACAAGACAGGACAGGTTTCTTCTGTTCCAGGAGAGGTTAGTAACATTTCTCACTTATCTTACATCAGGTCCTGAACATTTAGACACCGGAGGTGAGGACCCTAACATGTCTCCTGGGCATGATAGTGTCGTGCCAAGACCTACTACTGTGGCCTAGAGTTCATACAAGACCCCTGCAGCGCTTTCTTTCTTCACTACCAGAAGGAAATAGACTAAAAGATAGTCAAGTAGGTAGAGTTACCACTGTCTGTGTGGACAGAGTTACAGTAGTGGCTAGTTCCGACTCGGTTCACAGAAGGGATACTTCTAAGGGATCCTCAGAGGACCATGCTCACGACGGATGCAAATCTCTTTGGCTGGGGAGCGCATTCCATGGGACACATGGTCAAGACACCTGGTCGAAGTCGGAAACATC
Organism: Gekko japonicus; assembly: GCF_001447785.1. Lineage (NCBI taxonomy): Eukaryota > Metazoa > Chordata > Lepidosauria > Squamata > Gekkonidae > Gekko > Gekko japonicus. The sequence goes on along the minus strand of NW_015170929.1, from coordinate 332,726 downwards.
CAAGAGCATCAACTTCCTGGAACTTAGGGCCATAAAGTTGACCCTGGTTTGCCTCCAGACGCAACTGGTAGGCAGTCATGTTCTGATTCAAATGGAAAACATGATGGCGAAAGTCTATATTAAGAGGTAGGGAGACACGCAATCCCAGTGGCTACACCAGGAAGCGATGCAAGAGATGGAGCGGTGGCGCAGGCAGTATAGCGCCTGCTTTAACATCTACTCGAGCACCTGTTCGAGTCCCACCGTGGTCAAGGTGAGCTCTCGGCCCTTAGTCCTAGCCCACCCAGCGGTTCGAAAGCCAAAGTAACTATCTATCGGCGAGTAGATAAATGGGTACCCACCCTTAGTAGGGTGGGGGCACCCTCCTCCGTCCGTGGAGGTGTGTGGAGAGGCAGTGGCTGGCGAAGATGGTGGCGGTGAGAGCGGCAGCGGAGCGACGGCGGCAGCGATTGGTGGAGGCGCCGCAGCGCTGAGAGGCGGCAGACGGCAGCAGCAGAGCCTGACTGATCCCCGGTGACCAGCATTGAAGTCTGCCGAGTACCGGACATCGTACAAGCCAGAAGAAGCCGAGCCGGAAAAAAAGTCTTCATCAGGGTGCCGGTAGGGAACTCCCCCCCCCCCTTGTATCAACGTGTGGCCATAGTTAGGATCGAAACTGGTGATTAGCACCCAAGAAACTGTAAACCGCCCAGAGACCCCTACGGGGGTTTGGGCGGTATATCAAGTCGAAGGATAAATAATAAATAAATAAAATGCAATGGGCAGAGAGTATGCGCTGTTCTTAAAGGACACACATATGGCAGGAAGAGAAAGGTGTTAACAGAGGGACGCCTTCCAACAGATCAGTGAAAGATTCGGAAGGCAGAGGTGGATCCTTTCACATCGAGACATGAAAGGGGCACTAGGAATGGACGCCCTGTTCCTAGCATGGCCAAGAACTCTACCCTATGCCTTGCCACTCCTAACTCTAATTCTCAGAGTGGTACAGCAGGTGATAGATTAAAGAGCAGATGTGATTCTGATAGTACCCTTCTGGCCACAGGGCGTGGTTCCAGGACCTCATGAGCCTCTCCAGACGGGATCTATGGTGGCTGCCTCTCAGACAGGACCTTCTATCTCAGGAGATGACCGTTCATCTGCAACCGGACATGCTACAACTCGCAGCGTGGAGGTTGAGAGGAGACAGTGAGCAGCTCTGGGATAGGAGACAGAGGTGGTTTCCATGCTCTTGGCATCCAGAAAATCTTCTATGATCAAGATATATGGCGGATCTTGCCAAACATCTAACTGGTGTGGAGAGCAGGTGTTGGAACCGAGGCGGGCACAGGTTGGGGATGGCTTTCTCCAACAGGGTCTGAGTAAAGGGTTGAGTACTAGTTCTCTAAGGTGACAAGTAACACCCTTTTCTGTGGTTGGAGGGGCTAAGAAAGGGAATCACCCGCACATATGGCATTTTTTTGAGGGTGTCCTCCCTCCTCAATCCACCACAGGTACGCAGGTTCTCCACATGGAATGTAAATGCAGTGCTATGAGCACTATGTGTCATGCCTGCAGTGCAGCCCGACCCCGTGGACCCTGACCCCGGGGATCCTGATTCCCTCCCACCGGTGGCTCGTTTGCGAGAACAGAGGCGGCGGGACATGGCAACCCGACGTAAGGAGGTGCGCATGCGAGGTCGGCGTCCTCTAAGCCCAGAGTACTGACCGGAGCCAGGACCCTGTCAGCGGCCGGTAATTGGCTAACAAGCGAAACGGGCTCTTTAGGCCGCTCTCTCAGATCCCCAACTCATGCTGGCAACTAGTCTCATAGACGCCTCGCTGCACTCCGGATCCTGCGTTCCTGTCTCCTGGTTTTCATCCTGACTTCCCGGCTCCTGACTTTGGCTTGCGTGACATCGTTTCTCCGGCTCCCTGACTACGAACTGTGTATCTTGACTTTTGACGAACAGCTTTCGGCTTCTGAACTCTGCATGCAATCCCCGGTAACCCTAGACTGCGTTTTTGACTTGGTATTTTGGACTCTGCTCATGTTACTCGGACTGTGTTTTGGACTTTCCGTGCCCTACCTGGCCCGCCAGCGCAATCGTGACACTATGCAAGGAGCCATTTGAACCAATGGCATCATGTCCCATGAAAGACATTACTCTGTAAACAATTTCTTAGTGGGGATCTTTTCAGCGCATAGGTTTTTGGAGCTGAGAGCTTTGTCGGTACACACAGATTTATGTACCTTCTACAACAACAGGGTGCTTTGAGTTTTCTATATGGACAGGACCAGGGGGTTGAGAAAGACTGAATCCTTGTTTGGGTATGTTAGTCAGTTGTCCCTGGCAAAGAGTGTCTCCACTTCTGCCCTGAGCAGGTGGATAAGGATCAGTCAGGCATACAAGGTGTAGGGGTTGGTACCTCCAGCAGGGGTCACAGGGCACTCTACGGGGGACAGTCACGTTGGAGGCATATAGGGCCTTGCTGTCCCTAGAAGTCACTTGTAAGGTGGTGACATGGAAATTTGTCCATTCCTTTACAAAGCGCTATAGGATTGAAGAACTAGCTTCGGCAGAAGCAGCATTTGACAGGAGAGTGTTACTTCGGGCCCTATATGCACCGGACGTTGTGTGACCCACCCGGGGGGAGCACTGCTTTTCTACGTCCCAGGAGTAAGGAGTCTGAAGGACTGGCCCACTCCTGGACCACCGGAGAATGGAAGATTTGTATTCACTTACCGTGAAGCTTCCTTCCAGGTGGTCCAGAGTGGGGCAGTCCTACCCGCCCTCTCTTGATGGACACGACTTCCGGTCCTTTAGGGTTTTTTAGTGGTTCAGCTGTTCATGAATATGGTCTAACTGATGATGTGATGTGGTGGACTGTTGCTGTTTGTTTGCTCTAATGGTTAAAATACAGGTTTGTATTTGTTTAAGCCCACGGCTGTGATGGTATTCCCCAGCTGTCTGAGGGGGAAGGAGATATTTTTTTAAGTGAATTTACAGCAGCTCAGAGGTGGCTTTCAGTATGACTGGGGATCAGAGGATACGCCCCTCCTCCGGGATCAAAGTTTGCCGGCCCTGCCTACGGAAGGGGGAGGCGCTTTCCAAGGAGTCAAGGACTGCCCCACTCCTGGACCACCGAGAAGGAAGCTTCACGGTAAGTGGAGACAAATCTTCCATTCTTAGAAGTACTGAGACTTTGAATAATGTTGAATGAGAGTTAATTAAGGGAAATAATTAGCTCACTGAAGCAGTCACAATAATATGATATATACAGTAATAATACTTCACAATTGGAGTGCCCATGTTGAGATGCAGATATTCCAAATACCCCCCACACACACACTGTGCAGTATGCATCACTCAAGAAGGGAGAAGCAAAAGACCAGGGATGTTGAGTCAGAGAGTAAAAGCAGGGACAATAACTGCCTTTCCAGCCGGAGTTTCAGTTCCCAAGGCAAGGGTCCAAAACACCCACACAGCACTTAACGCAAAAAATGAACCCAAAGGCAAGAAGGTAAGATCGACATGAAGCAGACAGGCCTTAAGTTACTGCACAGACGTAGGTGGTTTGGAGCAGATTAGAAGTGCCAGATGATCCCTGCCTCTGGCTATTCATAGATTCCTCTGTTTTACTAATATTTGACAAAAAGGAGGCACAACCAAATGCAATCAGTCTACTTGATGACAATGAACCCCAAAGTGTCACATGACATCCCCTTCCCCAGTCACTTCCTTTGCATTCAACTTTGAGGGCATCAACGCCACATGCCTTCCCTCTTGTGTTTTCCTACTAAACATGATAGGAAGGCCCTTCTGGAGAACAAAATGCTAGACAGAGAATTAAAGCTTACCTACGTAGATTACCTTACATTGAGTCACAAAAGAGTTGAAGTAAGAATACAGTGTGGCGTAGTGGTTAGAGTGTTGGCCTAGGATCTTGGAGACCTGGGTTCAAATCCCCACTCTTCCATGGAAGCTTGCTAGGTGACCTTGGGCTAGTCAAGCACTCTCAGCCAAACCTACCTCACAGGGTTGTTGTAAGAATAAAATGGGAAAGAGAACAATATAAGTCACTTTGGATCCCTACTGTGGAGAAAGGCAGGGTATACATTAAATGTAAAAAAAAATATCTAAGAACTGACATAGGCACAACCAGGAGTTGGCACATTTCAGACTGTGCATTTTGGAAGAGGGGTAAAATCTTCCGTGCTACAATTTACAGGGTGCACAGGATGAAAAAGAAAACTCCCAGCTCTCCTCTCCAACTACCATGGCTGCAGCCGTGCTATTGTTGAAGTAGTTTATGCTTTTGTCTTTGTCCCCTCCAGTAAATATAAAATGTGATCATACATCAGATGAGTCTGTTTTTTACACAAGGGAAAATATTATCTTAATACATAATTTCATTTTGTGATATGTGGGGTGGATAGGCTTTTTGGAGGCCTTGTGGTATTTCACATTCCACTGTAAGACTCCTGTCTGGGCTTTTGCAATTGTGCAATTCTGGAAGAGATTTTTAAATAGAATTAAGAAATAGCAATTGAAGAAAGTGTAAGACAAGCAACTTTCTGCCAATATGTGTTGGGGGAGGGATGATACAAACAAAACTGAGAAAACAGAGAGAAGATGTAGGCAAATGGAAACAAAATATGGGTCCTGCGCACACACCCTCACTGCTTATGCAGACACCAAACATTGCTAGACATAACTTGCAGACACTGAGTACAACCTGATGCCTTGTGGAATGTTCTGCTAGACGCTTTTCTGAGCCACAGGACCGAGGAGTGCGGCCACACGAGCAGTTGGCTACCCACTTGCTAAGGCCCGTTTTTCTCCCCCTTCTCTCTCCCTGCAGGGCTATCCAGGAGAGCATGTTCCTTCAGTCGGGGCCAGGCCTGGGCACGGTGGAGACGGGAGGAAGCAATGGTGCTCCTCCTCCTCCTCCTCCTCCTGAGGTCAGCCCAGCTCTCGGCACCGACGGGGGCCGCTCCTCTGCCTTGCCACCCCCCTACCCCAGCTTCGATGAGCAGCTGCGTCTGGCCATGGAGCTGTCCTCACAGGAGCAGGAAGAGTGGGAACGCCAGCGCAGCGAGGAAGACGAGGAGCTGCAGCGCATCCTCCAGCTCTCGCTGACGGAGAAGTAGCCTCCCAGCCTGCCAGCAAGAGGCCCCTCGCCTCCCTCCGGCCTCGCACCGCCCAGCCGCCCTGGCTCTCACCGTCTCTTTAACCTCTGGCGGGGTGGGGGTGAGGGTTGGCCTGGGTGCGAGAAGAAGACAGCACCTTCTGCATTCCTTGGGACTCACTCCGTTCCACCCTGGTATTATTTCCTGTAAGATATTTTTAAAATTGCTTTATCTCCTCATCCCTCATTGAGGAAAGTGTTTTATATAGGAGGGGGAATATGGAGCAGCGGAGCAGAGGAAGTGCAATAAGTTGAGGAGAGCAGCATCGGTGGCGTCTGCTGCTTTCCCAAGACTTGCCCGGGCCTGGCCGGGGCAGTGGCAGCAGGCGGGGGCGGAGCCCTGGAGCCTGAGGCTGTGAGCGCTGAAGCCGGCCTGCCTGCCGTGTGTGTGATGCACCGTCGTCGTCGTCATTCCTCCATTCCCCCCCCCTTCCTGCTCCCCACCCCCACCTGTGTGTTTAATTTATTTTATTTATATCTCTGAAGATATATACGAGAAGGGGAGCAGGAGGTGTGTATTTTTTTTTTTTTTTAACTGAACCCAGCGGGTCTAAAGGGAACAGCCGTGCCCACTCCTGAGTGGCTTTTTCCTGTCGTTTGGGGACCAGGCACGGGGGTGGGGGAGGCTCTGGGCAGCAAGAACTACTAAATAAAACTAAGAAACCGGCATTGTTCTTCCCTTTCCTCTGTCTCAGATCATTTGGTTATCACGCCAATTTTAACTGCCAGGATTTCTGTTGCTCTTCAGGCAAATTACCGAAATAGCTGATTTGTATATTCAAAGCTGGCTTGCAGTTTGAGCCACAATTTAGCATTAGCGTGGCTTAACTCAGGCAGGGAGCCGACAGCTGGTTTAGTCTTATCTTGCGCTCAGACCTATACAACACATTAACCCCAACGCTGAGTGCAGCCCACCAGCTATCTGTTGTGCCCTGCAGACGCTTGGCCAACCCCACCCTCCCCAGCCAATGCAAAGGGTTATCAGACCCCCTGTTGAGGTGCCCTCCTATGCCAGAGGGGATGCATTTAGTTCGAGAAGCCTCAAGTGGTACAGGCCTCTCTCAGTTCATTTTACGACATGCTGCCTTTTCTAAGATCCCCTCTCTACTACGAATAGTAAGACACTGAAGTCACGAAGGTGGGACAGGGAGAGCCTACAGTCAAAACGGCTGGGTTGCTCAAATAATGTGAGATTCACCTCATACATGCTCACATACAGACACACTTTTTGGTCCTCATCACCCCTTTTGGAGTATCTGTAGACACTGGTACAGTGAGAGAAGCAGCAACTCTGGCAGAATTGCCCTGCCAAGACCAAGCTGCTAGGCCCCCTTCCCTGCCCACTTCCTTCCTTGCCAGTGGCACACCAGCCTTCTTGCCTCTAGACCTCTTTGCTTTTGGCCCATGATGACATATAAATTTCTTTGCTCATATTAATTGCCCATTTGATCATCTGCTCCTTTACTACTTCACCCTCTGTATACCATTTTAACAATACCTTATATAGTTTAGATACCATCTTTTTAGCTTTCTCAAACCACAAACCTTCAATTTAATTATATTTTCCCCTAAATCCATACTCTTTTTATCTTTTTTATACAAGTCATAAATCTGTCTATAATGCAACCATCCATAATCAAAGTCTATTTCTTCCTTCGCTTTTATGTCAAAGGTCTTCCCTGCTGGTTTCAAAATATCTCTATATTGTATCCAATCTTCACCTTTATGGCTCGAATACGGCTTTAGTACCTCTGCTGGAACTATCCAAAGTGGTCTCTCCTCCGAGAAAAACCTTTTATACCTTAACCAAGTATCGAACAACGTTCTTCTAACATAATGGTGTTTAAACAAATTGTCCATTTTTGTTTTCCCATACCATAGGTATGCATGCCATCCAAACTTGCAGTCGTGTCCTTCTAGTGCCAGCAATTTCCTGTTATCTAAATTCACCCATTGTTCCAGCCATTTTAAACATACCGCATCGTGATACAGTCTAAAGTTTGGTAATTGAAATCCTCCTCTTTCTTTTGCATCACACAAAATTTTCATCTTAATCCTTGGTTTTTTCCCTGCCCATACAAATTTTGAAATCTCTTTCTGCCAAGCATTTAAAGTTTTTGGGTCTTTCACTATTGGGATAGTCTGAAATAAAAACATCACAAGTGGTAAAATGTTCATTTTAACCACCGATATTCTGCCCAATAGTGACAAATTTAAAGTATTCCATTTTTTAATGTCTTGCTGGATTTGACACCATAGCTTATCATAATTATTCTTGAAGAGATCTATATTCTTCATTGTCAATTCAATGCCTACTTAGTTTTTTTAACTACTTCACATTGTGTTAACTTCTGTAATTCTTCTTGCTTTACAGTTGTCATATTCTTACACATCACTTTAGACTTATTTTTATTTACATAAAATCCTGCTAACTCTCCAAAGACTCCAATTTTTTCTATAAGCAATGGTAAATTTTTTATAGGTTCTTCAACCACAAACATTACATCATCTGCAAATGCTCTATATTTATACGTAAAACCTCTATTGGTTAATCCTTTAATTTCTTTATCCTCTCTTATCTTGCCAAGCAGTACTTCCAACATCCATATAAATAGCAACGGAGATAGCGGACACCCTTGTCTTGTCCCTTTTTGAACTTTAAAATGGTCAGTCATTTCTGTATTTACAATTAATGCTGCTTTCTGTTCTGAATAAATCACCTTGATTATATTTGTAAATGACTCTCCAATATCCATTTTTTCGATGACCTGGTACATAAAATCCCAGTTTAAATTGTCAAAAGCTTTTTCTGCACCCACAAAGAAAAAACCCACCTCTTTTTCTGGGTGTTTATCATAATATTCAATTGCATCAATCACCATTCTTAAATTGTCTTTAATTTGACTCTTTGGTAAAAAAAACAGCTTTCCTTCAAATAAATCTTAATCTTTCAGATATAATTTTGGCAAAAAGCTTATAATCGTTATTCAAAAGCGAAATTAGTCTGTAATTTTTCACATTTGTTAAATCCTGGGCTTCTTTTGGAATAAGCGATATGGTAGCCTCTTTCCATGATTCTGGTATTTTCCTTGTTGTTCTTATTTCATTTGTCAAAAGTTCCAGAGTCGGGGTTAGCTCCACTTTTAATTTTTTATAAAACTTTGCGGTAAATCCATCTGGTCCTGGAGCTTTCCCTAACTTTGCCTCTTCCATCGCCTTAAATATCTTTTCCTTCAAAATTGGACTATTTAGCATTTCTTTTACATCTTCTTCAATCCTTGGCATTTCCATTTTATCCAAATACTTTCTAATTTTTTCTTGATCTATATCCTTCTGAAATAACTTTGCATAATATTTGAAAAAGGCTCTTTTAATTCCATTTTTATCCACAATTTCCTTATCACCTTCTTTTATTTTGTTTATTATTTTTCTTTCTCTGCGCTTTTTCAACTGCCATGCCAAAAACTTCCCTGGCTTATTTGCCCCTTCAAATGATTTTTGTTGCAACTTTTTAAAATTCCAATATATTTCTTGGTTCATAATCACTTTTAGTTGCTCCTGCAATATTTGGATCTCTTTAATCATTTTCTTTTTTCCCGGTCTCTTCTTTAATTCCTTTTCCTTTTGTTGAATTTTTTCTTTTATATTATTCTGTTGTTTCAGTTTCTCTTTTTTCTCTCTGTTGTTCAATGATATAAGTAATCCTCTCATTACAGCTTTATATGCGTCCCAAACAATCTGAATCTGAGTTCCTTGATTTAAATTGGTCTGAAAAAAGTCCAAGGTCTCTTTACTTATAGTCTCCACTATTGTTAGTTTATCCAGCAAATCTTCATTTATTCACCATCTAAATTGTCTTTTCCCTTCATTTGATATCCACATAATTGGGTTATTGTCCGAATTAGTCTTTGACATAATTTCTACTTTTCTAGTTTTTAACACCATATCCCCAGTCATCTATATCATATCAATCCTAGAAAAAGAATCATGTCTGTTGGAATAGAATGTAAAGTCTTTAGTTGTTGGATTCCATTTTCTCCATATGTCCTCCAAATTTTCTTGTTTGACCAAATTAAAAAATTTTTTTGGTAACTTCCCCATGTTATTGTCAATTTTTTTGGATTTCCGGTCCAGTTTATTATTAACTGTCCCATTAAAGTCTCCTGCTACTACGATCTGCTCATATGCCACCTGGTCCAATTCTTGCAACAAATCTTTTAAAAAATTCTCTTTTGCTCCATTCAGTGCATACACATTCACAATCAACGTCCTCTTTTGATGCCTGATCACTTCCACACCAATATAACGGCCTTCTATGTCTTTAAAGATTTCTTTCGGATCTAATTCTTTTTTAACATATATCACAGTTCCATTGTTCTTTTTCAATGCCGATGAATAAAATTCTTCTCCCAATTGCTTATTGATCAAGTACTTAAAATCTTGTTTTTTTAATATGAGTTTCTTGTAAACAAATTATATTACATTTCTGCTATTCCAACCAATGCTTTACTAATTTTGTTTTGTTGGGTGAATTGAGTCCATTTACATTCCACGATAAAAATTTGTAATCCATAGTGTTGTGTATTACTTATCTCCAAAGTCCTTGGAGTTTTCAAACAAGAATCTAAGCATTTGTTCTGTCATCTTAATTGCATGTCTTTGATTGTTGTAATTGAAACTCACTCCTTGTGGTATTTCCCATCTGTATCTTATACTCAATTGCTTCAGTTTGTCTGTTAATCTCTTATATTTTTTCCTGTCTTGAATAATTGTCCTTGGAAGTTCCTTCATTACTGTCATCTTTTTTCCATCAATTTCCAGTGGTTCATTAAATTGCTTCCTAAATATATCTTCTTTCATTCACTTAGTAACTGCACGATCACATCCCTTGGCAAATTCTTCTTTTGAGCATACACTGAGTTCACTCTGTAAATCAAATCAAAGTTAAAATTTATGTCTTCCTCTTCCTCTTTCAAATATTCTGCCAACGCTTTTATCACTAACGTACGAATGTCCTCATCCAATTTTTCTTCAATTCCTCTTAGCCTCAGATAGGTTTGCATTGCTCTGTACTCCATCATTGTATCCAGTCTTTGATTTTCTTGTCTCACAGTTTCCACTTTATTATTCATTTCTTGTGTTTTTTGCTCCATTTCGGTGGATTTCTGTGAAAGACTTTGAAATTCATTTTTAATTTCTGCAACTTCTTTTTTAAGGTCAGGCACCTCTGAGACTACCAACTCTTTCATTTTAGCCATATTTTTTTCTTGGACTTCTTCCATCTGCTTCCCTAGGCCTTGGATAGCTTCCATCATCCTCTTTTCCATAGCCTCCATTGCTGCTTGCCATTCCTGTTTTTCTTTTTTAGACATCTTGGGGCTTGACCAAGAAGCTGCCCTTGGCCTCTGTCTTAAATCCGTTTTCAAAAACTTGTTTAAACTTTGCCAATTCTAAAATAAAATTCACTAACACTGCCTGATTGACCTTTGTGCGCTCATCCGAATCGCTCTCCTTCTCTTAACGCTTAATTTTCGGCCAAAAATCTATAATTTAAAATTAGTCGTCCACAAAATGTCGGTCGCTTTGTCTCTATGATTTTCTAGCCTAGAGTAGGCTTTTTTGTTCTTCTGCTTCCTGTCCGTTCAGTTAATCGATCCCCCGGTGTCCTCTTCTGTCTTTAGATCTTCGGTCCTCCACACTCATCTCCGTCTCCTCCTGCTCCTCTAGAGCACTTCCGGGACACCTCCCTTCAGCTGCAATTCGATCCCCTTGCCTCCCAAAGTCTCGTGTTTTTTCACATTATTTTCTATCTCAGTCTCAGTCTCTTATCTTTCAGCCACCACAGGAATGGTAAACAAAGTCTCTTTTCTTTCATTTCTCTGTTTTTAACAAGTCTTTTATCCTCAAATTAAATGAATACTTCATAAAGTTCATAATCGCCTATCCGGTTCCATCAAAAATTTTCTCCGATCGTTTCCCGGTAAGCAAAACGTTTTTGTTACCTTGCTTGTTTATCTTTGGCTTTCACACTGCCTCCTTTGTTTCAACTTCTTTCCTTCTTGTTAGGAGGTCGGGAAATGGCGATTTTAAGCTGTCTTTTCAGCTCGGTGTGCTCTTTTAGTGTTGATTGCAACACCCGCTTCGGGAGAGGGGATCAAAGTGTAAAACAAGTCTCCTCCGAGGCTTGATTACACCAATCTCAACTCTCACTTGGGTCTTGATGCTTGCCAGTCATTCCCCCTGCCTGGGGGAAGCTGCGTTGGACGAGATATTCGTCCAAACTGTCACAAAGGACCACCGTCCACCCTGAGCAATTACAGGATGCATCAAATCGCCATTTCCCCCCCGACTGGAAGCCTTAAATTTAGCCAAACAGTTCTAATGCGATAGCATGCTGCCCAAAATTTAGCCACCAATTCAGTAATAGTCCAATTTTCATCAGATAACAATCAGTTACAGCACTCCCAATCTGTCTGGCCAGATGTTTCTTTTACAAAAGTTGTAATATATTTATCTTGGATCTTATTATACCATCTGCATCTAAACATCATACGTCTGATGGTTTCTACCTCCCCAGAATCACAGTGGAAGAGCCTCTGGTCAAACGGGACCCTTCTATATCTGCCCACAGGGATTAGTATTGAAATACTCCTCCTCCTCCAAGAGGTGTGGGAGAACCCGTTGACATGGGGGGGGCCTCCTCCCAGCTCGATCCCCTTGCTGTACCACGAAAGTCACCAATGGTTGTCTCTGGAGGGAAGCAGCAGAAGCACTCCGTCGGTGTCTGCTGAAATAGTGGGTTGCCACTGCCACCCTAGGTTTAAAGGGGTGCCACATGACACTTGCTCAGGAGAAAGGCCAGCGTGTGGCTGATTTCCACGCCTACAAGCTCCGAGAGCGGCTGGCTGGCAGCCTCTCTCTGCCTGATAAGCAGGGCCAGCTCCAGATTTTTTTGTACACTAGGTGAGGCAACCTTCTGGCACACACATCCCCCGGTTCACCCACCAATTTTCTGGTGCCCCCTCAGTGTGCCCCCTGCCCCAGCACGACAGTCCCAAGGAAGAAGAAGAGGGAAGAAGGGAATGGGTGCCACCGGGGGTGGCCTCAACCCAGCTACTTGCTTGCTTTCCTCCCGGGAAGGGCACCCCCCTGAACCCTCCTTCCCACGCCGGGGGCGGTTGTCACAGTTGACCAGCATGTAGTCCTTGCCCAGCATGGCCTTGGTGGGCAGGCTCGCGGCAGCTAGCGAGTGAGAGCCACAGCAGGAAGGCTCTGCTGCCCGAGGCCAGTGCTGGAGTGTGGGGCAGGGCAGCGCCTGGCAGGTGGCCTGCTGGAGGCCGGAGCAGCATGGAGTCCCTGGAGGAGCACGCCTGGAAGCCGGTCTCTGCCGCTGCCACCATGTGGGGTCGCAGCAGCATCACCTCAGCCTACCCTGTTTAGACAAGGGAGGGGAGAGGCAGCAGGCCAGTGGCCATGGGGTGCCCCCTCTTAAGGGGCTGCTCTAGGCTGCTGCTTAAAAATTTTCTATGATGGGCTGGCCCTGCTGATGTCTGCCCCCGGGGAGCAGTGGGGCGTAAGGAAAAGCCCAACCTGGGTCATGTGCTGAAGAGAGGCTCAGCACTGCAGTTGGCGAGGAGTGGCTGGTTCCTCTCAGCCCGACACGAGCGGCTCGTCGAGGCAGTGGTGACGTGTGCCACTGCGGTGGGTGGCACTGGCCTGGGTGGGCACCTGAGGAACTCAGCTGCCTCACTGTGTGGCCAGGAGATGTTGCTCCAACTAGGCAGCACGCCGACATCAGTGTGCCCAAGCATGGTCCCCCCCACCCGGCCGGCATGCAGCCTGGAGCGGGAACGAAGGTGAGAAGCCAGCTGGGCTGGGCTGGGCAGTAAAAAAGGAGACAAGAAACCCCAAAGGCGCTACAAATCCTTGAGCACACTTGGGTGTCTGGGGAGGGCTCAGCACAAGCTTCCCTCCACACAAGTGAGGAGAAGGCCCTGAAACGCCACCTGAACTTGGAGGTGAGGTGAAGGGAAGGGCGGGGGGAGGAATTTACTTGTTACTCCCAGAACACCATCCCGGCTCATTCCAGCTCAAAATGACCCGTTTGCTTGTACTCAAAGCTGCTCCTAGTTGGCATTGTTTGGTGTGTAATTTCAGCAAGACAGACATCTTCACATCTTGGAAAGACAGCTCACAACCTTACCCAACCTCCAAGGGTCTGAGGATTCCAACACTGCCATTTTGCCTTTTCTTTGATCTTTAGGCGTGTGTGTCAGCTGGAGATGTCTGCTTATGCTCTGGATCAGGGATGGCCAAACTTGCTTAATTTAAGAGCTGCATAGAATAAATGTCAGATGTTTGAGAGTCGCAAGTCATGAACAAATATTACACGTTTTTATTGGAAAATATGCAAATTTGCTTTTTATTAACATTAAATGAGACTGCCAAAAATAAAAACAAAAGGGGGTAAAAACAGATATTGATAATGATATTTATTTGTCCAATGATATTTGTCTTAAGAGAGAGGGGGGGTGGAAAGAATGGAAGGGGTGGAATGAAAGAAAAACATAAAGTAAATAGATGGGGAGGGAGAGGAAGGAAGAGAAGGAAAGTAAAGAGAAAAGTGGAAGGAAAGGTGGAAGGAAAGAAACGAAGTAAATACATGGGGAGAGGAGGAAGGGAGGAAGGAAGGGAGAAAGAAACGTGGAAAGAAAGACAGGTTGAAAGAGCAAATAGATGGGGGAGGAAGGGGGAAAGAGAGGTGGAAAGAAATCAACTTTAACTTCAAATGTGTTCTCCAACCTCCCCCCCCACACACACACACCCATGCCAGCTGGCTTGGCGAAGAGACAATCACCTTCTCCAAGCTGACCGACTTGGGTGTGTGTGTGAGAACACATTTAAAGTTAAAGTTGCTTTCTTTCTCTGCTCCCCCCCACACCTCAAGCCAGGGAGGGGAGGGGACCTCCCACCAGGGAGGCCTGCCTCCCCCCCCCCCTTCCCCAGCCGCCCTGATGGGATCCGCACAGTGTGTGTGAAGGAGCCCCGTGTGGCTCCTGAGCGGCACTTTGGCCACCCCTCCTCTGGGTTATGAAGACTGATTTGTGGCGAAGGCACGATGGAGGGCTTGGAGGTGGGAAATGAACTCCGTCATCCTGGCCCTTCCTGGCTGGCTGCTGAGGGAGAAATCCTGCTGCTTTCCCATATTTTGGTGCCAGGCGTCGACCTGCTGATTCGTTGGAAAGGGTTTCATTCTCACCTGAAGCAGGTTTTTTTTTAATTTTATACTCCGCTTCAATGCTAGCAGGAGAGATGTAACATTTCTGTACAGAAGAGCAAATTGTCCTGCTGACTCTCTCTTCCGCTGTCACGATGAGGCCCCGAGAAGCCTAAGGAGAGCTCTCTCGCCACAGGTGGCCATGGCAGCACATGGAGGAAAGGGGGGCTGGACCCATAAGAGCCGCAGGAGCCCCCGCGTGACGCTCAGCTGCGCGCCCTCTGCCTGCCGTCGGGGTGTCGAGCCCATTGCTCATGAGGGCCGTGCGCGTGTCGTGAAAGGTCAGGGCAGGTAT
>NW_015170929.1:307361-317025 GCF_001447785.1 Gekko japonicus | reverse complement strand
CTGAGGGGAGGGGGGGCTCTGAGCGTAGGGAACTGGCGGGCGACTTGGGCAGGAGGAGCTCTTCCTCAGGGCCGGCAGCCAGTGAAGGGAGGGGCCGGCGGCGGTGACAGGACCGTCCAGCTCCTCTCGCTGGGGCCCTCGCCACAGAGAGTGCTCCTTCGCTCCCTGAGCAACTCCTCCGTGTAAGGGGTGGGGGGGGGGAGTAAAACACCTGCTGGCAGCCTGGGCCAGTGGCCAGTCGTCCTCACTTCCTTGTGTCCCCACAAATGGGCTGTTTACTTAAGGAAGTTTCGACAACAACTGGAGATGGTGTGGTGCGGAACCAGGAACTCAGTCACAGAGACTTGTCAGTGGATTTCATAATTCACACTTCCTGCCCCTTCCTTGCACAGAGCTACATCGTAGGCATAGAAAATGCAACCAAGAAATCCTTTGCTTAAGGGTCTCTGGAAAACAGGAGACCCCTGGCTATAATGCCAGCACTGAGATGCACCCTTCAACTGGGGCACTCAGCATTTGAGTTACCACCTCAAGCTTAACAGTAGGGGACTGAAGGAGCTTCAAGTGTATGCAAGAAACTGGTAATTAGGAAGTGGTGGGAACATTGTTTCTTTTTTTCTCCATGTTTAAAAATGTCACAGGAAACAGTTAGCAGGCTTGGAAATACAGAGATAAGGTTATGCAAGGGTTTGAATTCAAAGCTGGCTCAGGAGAATATTTGCAGTTGTAGAAGGAAGTCTAGCTGGAGCAGTGGCCCTTCCATTCCCTGTGTATATAGACTGGCCTGTGCAGAGATTTGCCCCGGGGGGGGAGGGGGGGCTCTTCAGGAGTTGCGAGAATAAGACGAGAGGCACCAGCTGGGTGGGCCTCTGGTGTCCTAAAGCAAGAGCTAATGCCTCGGTCAAGCCTGAGCTGAGCAGCTCCTAGTTTAAATGTTGCTTTAGCAGTACGCTTGTTAGGTAACCTTGAGCAGGTCACTATTCTCGGGAGATGGTCCGCCTCACCACCTGTAACGTGGCACTAATATTGACCCACTGCAGCTGCTAGCTGTAGAGTGTCCTCTACCCCGTTCCCGTGCATCTTTACTCAGGTGCAAGTCCTGCTGTAGTCAGTGGGTCTGCTCCTAGAAGTAGGTGTACATAAGTTTGCACTTTCAGTGTTTGAAGTAACGGGCTGTAGTCTATGAAAGTTTATGCTGGAATAAAATGTTGTTGATCTTTAAGGTGCACAACACTTTAAACCATGAATGCCACCTTTCTAAACCCACTGACTTCAATGGAGTAAGAAGGTAGTAACTTTGCTTAGGATTGCACTGTAACTGTCATGCCCGCAGTGCAGCCCGACCCCGTGGACCCTGACCCTGGGGATTCTGGGCCCTCAACGTCCGAGGGGGAGCTCCCTGCACCCCTTGAATCGCCAGACCTGTCCTGCGGAGGAGGATGAGCACCAGCTGCCAGGAGAGTTTACACCTGGAGCTGCCACAAGCACCACGCCTCCTGATTCCCCCCCACCGGTGGCTCGTTTGCGAGAACAGAGGCAGCGGGACATGGCAACCTGACGTAAGGAGGTGCGCATGCAAGGTCGGCGTCCTCTAAGCCCAGAGTACTGACCGGAGCCAGGACCCTGTTAGCGGCCGGCAATTGGCTAATAAGCGGAACGGGCTCTTTAGGCGGCTCTCTCAGATCCCCAACTTGTCCTGGCAACTAGTCTCATAGACGCCTCGCTGCACCTCGGATCCTGCATTCCTGTCTCCTGGTTTTCATCCTGACTTCCCGGCTCCTGACTTTGGCTTGCATGACGTCGTTTCTCTGGCTCCTTGACTACGGACTGTATATCCTGACTTTTGACGAACGGCTTTTGGCTTCTGAACTCTGCATGCAATCCCCGGTAACCCTAGACTGCGTTTTTGACTTGGTATTTTGGACTCTGCCCACGTTACTCGGACTGTGTTTTGAACTTTCCATGCCCTGCCTGGCCCGCCAGCGCAATCATGACAGTAACACAGCTACCCTCTGGAATTAATAGAGTTGGTCACCTTTACATCCAGCTTTTTTGCTTGAGAAATTGCTTCAGCCACTTTTATACAGGTCAAGAATTATGAAAATAACAATTACAAGGCTGCCTTGGCAGTGGCTGCTACCTGGGCCTCCATTGTTAAGGCGGCATCCAGGAGCACTCCCAGACTCCTGACCCTCGACGCTGGCTCCAGAGGTGTCCCATCGAAGGTCAGTAATGGGATCCCTCCCCCTGACCCACTCCGACTCAGGCACAGGACCTCCGTCTTCAATTTCAGTCAGCTCAGTCTAAGCCAGCCTGCCACAACCTGAAATGCCCGGTCCAGGTCATCTGGGGTAGAGTCGGCCTGACCACCCAACAACAGATATAGCTGGGTGTCATCTGCATATTGCTGACACCCTAGCCTATGCCTCTGGGTAATCTGGGCAAAGGGGTGCATGTAGATGTCAAATAACATTGGGGATAGCACCGCCCCTTGGGGGACCCCACACACTAGTGGGTACCTCTGGGACATCTGCTCCCCAAGTGCCACCCTCTGTCCCCAACCTTGTAGGAAGGAGACAAGCCATTGCAAGGCTAGCCCCTGAATCCCAGCATCGGCGAGGCGGCGGATCAGTAACTGATGGTCGACTATGTTGAACGGCGCCGACAGGTCCAACAACAACAACAGTACCGCCGTGCCGCCTCAATCCAGATGCCTCCAGAGGTCATTTGTGAGGGCGACCAGTGCTGTCTCCGTCCCATGACCTGAACGGAAGCCGGACTGGATAGGGTCTAGCATGGAAGTGTCATCCATAAAGCTGTGCAACTGAATCACCACCGGTCTCTCGAGTAATTCGCCCAGATAAGGCAAATTTGAGACCAGCCGATAATTAGCCAATTCGGCCGGGTCTAAGGATGGTTTTTTCAGGGGAAGGCAGACCAATGCTTCCTTGAGTGCCCCTGGTATAATCTCCCCGAGGGCACCTCAGAACCCCTCATGACCAGCTTTTATAAGGCATGGATCAAGGCTGCACGTGGTTGGGCGTAGAATTGAGAGCAATCTGTCGACTTCCTCAAGGCTGAGTGGACTGAAATAATCCAGAATGGGACCAGAAGACGTGCATGGAGCCTTGAGTTCGCTCACTGTCTCAACTGTGCCGGGGAGGTTGTGGCGGAGCGACAAGACTTTATCTGCGAAAAGGCTCGCAAAAGATTCACAGCCAATATCCAATTCCCTAACATTTGGTCTGCTCTGCGGCAGATCTGTTAACGACCGAATAATTCTAAACAATTGTGCCAGGCGTGAGCTAGCAGATGCAACCAAAGCCGCGTAGAACTCTCTCTTTGCGGCTTTGATTGCCAACTCATAGGATCTCATAAATGTCCTATGAGATGCTCTTGTTGCTTCATTGCAAGCACGTCGTCACCGTCTCTCTAGTCATCTGAGCCCTTGTTTCATCTGCCGCAGCTCCTAGGTGAACCAAGGAGCCTGCTTAGAGTGAGGGCGCAGAGGGCGTCGGGGGGCGATCTCGTCAATAGCTGCCGAGAATCAATCATGCCAATCCTCAACTAGCTCATCCAACGAGCCGCATGGGGGGGCCTAGGTTCCCGCAGAGCCATCTGGAGCCGCTGAAGATCCATTTGGCTCCACGGGCGAGCTGAAATATGCTCGCCGCCCAAATGGGTATCCAGAGCTATGACACGGGTATCCAGCAAACTCCTCTTCATCAGCACTTAAAGGTTTCACCTGGTACCAGATAGTGACAATATTTGTGAGAAAATGAGCTGGAGACAGTGCTCGTCCCATTCCGTTTTTTTTCCCCCTTCTTCTTGTAATTTAATTCTGTCAGTATGTAGTTCTGTTTTTAAGTGCTCACTCAGTTCCTTCTAAATTTCAACAGCATCAGCAATAAAACAACTATTTTTCTATTTTGTTTAAAGCTTCAGAAATGGGTTTCAGGATGCTCAGCTTATGTTCAACATTTCTCTTAAGCCCAATGCTGAGGATTTTGGCCATGACAGTGCCCTCTATTTTCTCAGAACAGGTCAGTTCTTGATATACTGCTCAAAAGAGTCCACTATGGAGTTCCGTCTAACATCTTATGGGGGCGTTAGCTTGGTTCCACCCATTCTTTTAGAGCTGCTGCTGCAGCTGCAAAATGATTGTTACGGAAGTATTTAGCAATTTCAACAACATTTGTCTTTATTTCTGGAACACTGAAGTCTTTGGCTAGGAGGTGCTCCCTGCTTTTCTAAATCTCTTCTCATCTTGGATACATTTGCAGCATTGTCTGTGCTCAAACTGTGCACTAGACATTTGCATTTTTGTTCACATGTTGCTCTGCTGTGTGTGCATTTCCTGATGTATCTCTAGTGTATATGAATTGTATATGATGCATTTCCTGTTTCTGCAAGGAAGACATTCCCTTCTTCTGTTGTTATACAAACACATACAACAGGATCATTACGGACATTACTCCACTCCCATCAAGATGTAGGTTAACAATTTTACCCTTTCGAGCTGTTGCACATTGCTCCATTTCTCTGTCATACACTCCATCCAGCAGTTTCCGTGCAACATCTGCTCTGCTGGGTGGACTGTCTCCTGGTCTCAGTGCCTGAACCATATTAATTAAGTGTGGGTTTTCAATCAGATGGAAATAAGAGTTTGTCATGTAAACAAATTGGGCATTTTTTTCCTCAATTAACTCTAAGCTGTTGGTTTTTAATCACAAATTTACCTATAGTGGTTCCTGGTCGGCTTTTTTCTTTTAAGTGATGTACTGTGGATGTGTGATGTATATGATGTGACTGAAACACTATCCTGGACAGATAACTCTGAAACTGCAAAACAGGAGGATGGTGATCTTGAAGGTGGATAGTTTCCAGAATCCTTTATGTTGATGATGGATTCCCCCCAAACAAAAAAAGTCAGTGCTGTTTTTTTTAATTATTTATACCATTTCTCCTTATGTAGTATTACTCGTTGCATTCACTGCCACTCAGTACTGCCCAAAAAGGAATATTTGCTTGTTTCAGTTCTTTATTTCTTCATAACAAGTATCAAAAAGACACTAACATGCAGTAATTATAACAAATATAATTTTGCTCAAAAATGACAGTTTCTCAAGGCAGTCCTTAAGAAATATGATGAAATCAAAACGTGTAACAACCTGAAGATCCTGCCTGTTCAAAAATGTTCCTTTTGTCATCTTCATCACAGCACTTCTCATGATGTTGTTTCATTTTGTTATCTTTAGATTGTAATGATAAGAAATTGATATAGTTGATGATATGAAGTAATTTGGAGCGGGGGGGGGAAGCATTGCGGGAAGCCACCGGAGGGAGGGGAGGAATTGGAAATGGGGTAGACAATTGACAGAATGAAATGATTTAATTTTATATGTTGTATTCCTGAGAAAATAAAATTTGTTTACCAAAATGATGTTGTTTCATTTGGGCTGCCAGGCCTTGCATTTTTTTGTTGCAGTGTTTGCATTTTGCACGCATGCCTGCCTTACCATAGGTAGAGGAACTTCATTAAAATATTCCCAAACAGGGTCTCTTTTACAGCCTTCTGCCATTATAGGTTTTCTCCTCCAGGGAAAGAATAATATGATCCACCTCAGGCTATACATACAAAGATCCAAAGACTTGTTGGGTGCATTCTTCTCAAAAGGTTTCACTTTCATTTTTACTGCTTGCCCCTCCGCTCCTCACACTTCGCTTCTTGTGCGGATCTGTCCCACTCCCAACAATCTATTCATTGATTTTTTTTAAACTTAGCACTTAAGAAGTAAGGAGTTGATTCTGTATACATAGATTTGCAAAGGAACAATGGATTAAAGTCTTTTTCTCAACTCTGTGCATTTATTTTATAACATTTTTGCTGTGAAGAAGGGGCATGTGATCTCTGCAGACACAAACTCACAGTTTTGAGAACTGTAAAACCAAGCATCTGTGATAATATCTTCTAGATAGAAAAAATTCCCAAAAATTTTACAGAAACCTCTGGAAAAGCATGACATTGTGAATGGATTAATGTCAGCAAGCTGCCATGGTGTTCTGTGTAACTTCTGATTGTACATATGTGATCCCTGTCCCTGCCAGCTGGCCTATGTGTTTTCCCTGCTGTAATGCCAAAGTAAAACAACTGGAGGATGTGAGGGGGAGAGTATGCTTCGCGGCTAGCTTCTTACTTATCAAGCCTGTGAACTGCACCTGTGTTATGTCTACTGTTCGCCTGGTTCCCAGGACCTGAGCAAGCAACCGTTTTCTCCTGCCCGCCAGCGGGAACGTTATCCATTGGTTGTGTATCTAACTTGAATCCCTTTATCATGTCTGCCCTAACTGCTTGTACCCAGTTCTAACAAGGAACGTGTTTGAGTACCTTTCCAATGCTTTGAAATAAACTTTACTTTCTTTGAAACGTGGATTTATTCTCGATGCTTGGGGATCCAACACCGGCTCCGCCACAGGCAGTGGCAGCCGGCTCAGGGCATCTGCGTGGCCCATAGCCTTTCCCGGCCTGTGCTCTAATCGGTACTGATAGCCGGCCAGAAAGAGGGACCACCGGAGCACTCGTGGCGACATCACTTGGGGCGTCCTCTTGTCGGGTGCCAGTAGTCCCAGGAGGGGTTTGTGATCTGTGGCAATCATGAAGGGGTGGCCATACACAAAGTTGTGAAATTTTTTTACTCCCGCCACAATTGCCAGGCCCTCCCTGTCGATTTGTGCGTAATTGTGCTCCGCAGCCATCAAGGTCCATGAGTAGTAGGCCATGGGCACCTCGCGGCCGTCAGGGAGGATGTGCCCCAGCACGGCGCCGACCCCATAGGGAGAGGCATCGCACGCCAGAACCACGGGGAGGGACTCATCAAAGTGTGCCAGCACATCATTCGAAATTAAGAGTGCCTTCACGCCCTTGAAAGCTGCTGCCTCCCTCGTGCCCCATGTCCACTTCGCCGACTTATCCAGGAGATGGTGCAGGGGTTCCGCCATCGCCGCTTTGTGGGGCAAGAAGGCGTGATAAAAATTTAAAAGTCCTAGGAACGCCTGCAGTTCCACTTTGCATGTGGGGGCGGGGGCCTCCACGATGGCCTTTACCTTGACGGTAGCCAGGTGCAGGCCCGATGCATCGACCCGGAACCCCAAAAAGTCCACCTCCGAGACCCCAAGGAGACACTTTTCACGCTTCACTTTGAGGCCGGCCAAGTCGAAACGCTGCAGGACGGCGCGGAGGCGGGAGGCAGGAGGCAAAATTGTCGGGGGATGCCGCGGCAATCAGGACGTCGTCAAAGAACGTCGTCACTCCAGAGATCCCTTTTAACAATGAGTCCATTAGTTGCTGGAAAATCCCTGGCGCCACGCTCACCCCAAATTGTAGCCTCTTCACCCGGAACGCCCCCCTGTGGGTGACTATTGTCTGTGCCGTGGCGGTGGCCTCATTGACCGGTAGTTGCTGGTAGGCCTGTGCCAAGTCCAGTTTCCCAAAGATGGATGCTCCCGCCAGCGTGGCCAGGACATGACTTACGACCGGGACGGGGTAGGAGTGGTCGTGCAGTGCCTTATTAATCGTGCACTTGTAGTCCGCACAGATGCGGATCTCTCCGTTGGGCTTCATGGGGGTTACAATGGGGGTCTCCCACATTGCATGAGGGATGGGCTCCAGGACCCCCTGCGCCACCAACTTGTCCAGCTCCGCGTCTATCTTTGGCCGAATGGAGATGGGAGCCGTGCGGTAACGCATGCGGATGGGGGCAACTGAGGGGTCCAATTGTATGGAGACCAGGGGTCCCTTGTAGCATCCCAGGGCCCCATCGAACACGACCGGGAACTCGTTGCAAATGTCACTATAATCTCTCGGGGCACAGCTGTGTATTCCCCTGACCCCGACCATGATCCCCAGCGGTTCAAACCAGGCCCTGCCCAGTAGGCTGACCAGGTTTCCCTCGACCACCACCAGGTCCAATAGTTCTGAAAATCCTCTGAACTTCACCCTGAAAGTCCTCACCCCCCTGATGGGAACCGGGTTCCTTTGAAAGTCCACCAGGCTCAGGTGTGATGGGCGTAATCGCCCCCCCCCCAGGGCACAGTCGGAGAAGCGTTTCAACTGAAATTATGGACGCTGCTGACCCAGAGTCTACTTCCATTTGGCAGGGGGCCCCCTCGATCTGGACGGTAAGTTGGATTTTCGGGGCGCCCGTGGAGTTCGGGAGGCGCAGTACCTGTTGGAACGGCTGGTCGGTGAGGAGGTAGTTCTGCTGTGTCCGCGGATGTCCCGTGCGTGGCGGGAGACGGACGGCGTGGTTGCGTCGGAGCTTGTTGGCGCCGGCTTCCCTTGGAACGGCAGACACGTGCGAGGTGTCCCTGCTTTCCGCAAGTGTGGCACGGAACCTGCAGGACCGGCGCTCGTGTTCCTCACCGCAACTGGTGCATGTGGAGCGGCCGGCCGGCAGGCTTGTGCCCGGAGCTGCCTGGGGCCAGTGGCTGGCGGCGTGGCGGCTGTTGGACGAGGCGGACATCTTCTTCCTCGGAGTCCTCGGTGTCCACCTCGGGGAGTACTTGGTGCACTTCTGAATGTTGGCGGTGGGAGTCCTCGTGCGCGATGGCGAGTTGAAGGGCCGCCTCTAGGTTGATGTCGGCGGTCCCGACCATCTTCCTCCGCAGTTTGAGGTTGCTGAGGCCCCACGCGAACTGTGTGAGCAGGTTCTCCTCCACCTTGGTGAAGGAGCAGTCCATCGCTAGCTGGCGCAGGGCGGCCATGAAGGCTGTGGCTGACTCGCCCGCTTTCTGCACGCGGGCCTGGAAGGCCAGCCACCTTGCCAGCGTTGTCGGCCACGGCGTGAGGTACCTGGTGAGGGCGTCGATGATCTCCTCGTAGGTACATTCCAGGATGGACCGGGGCACGAGGAGACTTTTGGCGAGGCGGACCGTCGTCACTCCGCAGGAGCTCAGGAGCAGCGCCTGTCTCTTGCCGGTGTCGGTGACCTCATTGTACTCGAGGTGGCATGTCAGCTGGTTGGTCCACGAGTCCCAGAGTTCGGGTTGGGCAGGATCGAAGATCTCCAGATTCCCTCGGTTGGAGGCCATGGCGTAGCAGTAGCGCGGGGCTGAGGTTCCTTGTAGCGGTGCGTGGTGCGGTGTGGCTGGTGCGCGATGCGGAGCACGGCGTAGCAGGAACGGAGCTTAGCATGCGCTGGATCGAGCCAGGCCAGACTCAGCAGGATCCCACCTTCGTCGCCACTTAAAAGTACTGGGTTCGCCGCATGGAGGACTCGGACGACGACATGTGATTGCACACGTTTATTGAGTACTTAACATAAGGACAACAACGGCCCTGCAAGGCCAACTATATACACTCTCAACCCCGGGCCTCCCACTCCATTGGAGGGATTTCCCGCCAAGAAGCCAATTGGTCAGCTAGGGGGGGAACTAGGATCCTAGCTCCCATTGTCTTTCTGGAGCCAAGCTCCTCTCTTTCTTGTGGCCGCCCTGTGGCAGGCCGCATACATAACAGTGCCTTTGAGCGGGATGATAAACAATCAACATTATTGAGTCGTCACGAGTCCATGCAAGATCAGGATGGACTGGAAAGATCAGAAGGCTGTGCCTTATCAGATATAAGACGGGACAGGAGATTATTTCGATTTGTGTGGTTGCGCAG